>NW_014577073.1:952078-960290 GCF_000485595.1 Priapulus caudatus
CATGATTACCGTAGTAGTTATGCGACTGATACGTTGCCAGGAAGTATCAGCGCTGCATCGATCATATAGTAGGAAATCACAGTCTGTGCGCGCAGTCGGTGACTACGGTTTAATGCTGAGGATATATAGCTGAATAATCTAGTTCCCACTCGGCGATGCGTCCAGTCGCCAGGCTTTGTTCCGAGCGCTTGTGACCGTTCGACGCGGCGCCTGCCGGAAATAGTTGCCTCTCAGCGCTAATGTGCGGCGGCGTTCGATGCACACACGCGCAGCACGCACGACGCATAATGATTGGAATGAATGGATGGCATGCACGACGAGACAATGAACGACAACGAACGGCACGGACGAACGGAACGGACTAGGATGGACGCATGAATGGATGGATGGATGTGGATGGAGGGATGCGTAATGGATGGATGAGCATGAATGGATGGATGGATGGATGGATGGATCAGACGGATGGATGAGATGCTCATGGATGGATTGGATGGATGGATGAAGGGATGGATGAATTGGGATGGATGGCATGGCCGCATGGCATGGATGGTATGGATGGATGGATGGATGATGGAATGGATGGATGATGGCATAGTAAAATGCGATGGTCATGGATGGATGGAGGTGGATGGGATGGCATGGATGCGCATGGAATGGATGGATGGATGGAATGGATGGATGCGATGGATGATGGATGGATGGATGGATGGATGGATGAATGGATGGGATGGATGGATGGATGGTGGATGGATGGATGATGGATGAATGGATGGAGGATGGATAATGGATGATGGATGGATGGATGATGGGATCGATGGATGGATTGGAGGATGGATGATGGATGGATGATGGCTAAATGCATGGATGGATGATATGTGATTTGCATGATAGATGATGAATGGATGATGGATGGATGGATGGATAGATGGATGCATGGATGGATGGATGGATGAATGGATTGATAGATGATGCATGGATGCGCTGATGATGATGATGGGATGGATGGATTGTGGATGATGGATGGAATGCGACTGGCATCAGATAAATGGAGCGAATAATGAATGGAGGATGGATGGATGGAGGATTTGGGGGGGATGGATGGATGATGGATGGATGCGATGGGATGGAATGGATGATGCGATGGATGGAGGATGGATGATGGATGGACGGAGGGATGGATGGATGGCATGGCATGGATGGATGGATGGATGGATGGCATGATGGATGGATGGATGGATGGATGGCATGGAATGGATGGATGGATGGATGGATGGTACTGGATGGAGATGATGGATGGAGGGTATGGTATGGATGGATGGATGGATGGTAATGGCATGGATGGATGAATGGCATGGATGATGCGATGGATGGATGGATGGATGGAGGATGGATGGATGGATGGATGGATGGATGGAGGCGATGGATTGGATGGGATGGATGGATGATGGATGGCTAGCGATGATGGATGATGGATGGTATGGATGGCATGGATGGAGGCATGGAGGACTGGCGATGGCAGGATGGATGGCATGATGGATGGATGGATGGATGGATGGATGGATGGATGGATGGATGGATGGATGGATGGATGGATGGATGGATGGATGGATGGATGGATAGATAAATAGATGGATGAATGAATGGATGGATGGATATATGGACGTATGGATGTATGAATGTATGGATGGATGGCTGGATGGGTGTATGGATGGATGGATGGATGGATGAATAGATGTATGTGTGAATTAATTGTATGTATGGATGTATTAAAGCATCGATAAATCCGTAGCATGTAAATGCAGAACGAGTGAATGTAATTTAATCTCATTAGCCTCATCGCAAGCCGTCCTCGTATAAAATCTGGCGCTGCACAAAAACGCATCGCCGTTTTCCTCGTGCATGCCCGTATTATCAACCACGCGATGCTGTCAGCAGAAACAACAGAAACAGCAGCAGCAGAAGCAGCAGCAGCAGTAATAGCAACATCAGCAGTAATAGCAGCAGCAGTAATAGCAGCAGCAGCAACAGCAGTAGTAGCAGCAGTAGTAGTAGTAGCAGCAGGAGCACCAATAGCAGCAAACCGCAGCAACCGCAGCAGCAGCAGCAGCAGCAGTAGCAGCAGCAGCACCACTAATAGCAGCAGCAGCAGTAGCACTAATAGCAGCAGCAGCAGCAGTGATAGAAGCAGAAGCAGCAGCAGCAACAACAGCATCACTAGCAGCAGCAGCAGCAACAGCAGCAGCAGCAGCAGCAGCAGTGATAGAAGCAGCAGCAGCAACAGCAGCACTAGCAGCAGCAGCAGAGATGTTCGTGTTCGTGTGAGTGACATGGCGTGTGGCATGGACCATCGGTGAGGCGGAGGTAGCACAGGTGTGTCGGCAGAGAGGAGGCGTCCGCCGTGTAGCGAGGTTAGTCATAACTAATCGCTGCGCAGCGGACGCGTTAACCTGAACGGCGGCACGCGAGCGTTGTTTTATTTATCTGCGCTAACAAGCAGGTGTGCGAATTATAACAAAAACATTCAATTAGCTACTATTAATTGTGTCCCGTGTGCGTATCAAGCGGTTATTATTCAAGCTAAAGTAGATTTCGCTAGGCGGCATGCAATCTTCGCTGTTGGCAATTAACACTGCGCGCAAAACGTGACCGGTGTGGTCGTAGTTGCGTGTCGAGTAATTAGTTACCTTACCTGCGCATGCGCGTAAAGCTATCCGGCTCTTTTTACGGCCAAACGCGAAGCCGTCTTTTCGGCGAAATGAAGTGGCGTTAATGAATTTCCGCCGGTTTTTCTTACTTCAGCAATTTATTAACGATACTTCATTTCCGCGCCATTCGAGTTCAAGCGCCGGTATACATTACTGGGATTAAGTGAGTGAGTAAGTGAGTGAGGGAGTGAGGGAGTCCATATCTTTGTGACAAAATGTCGTGTAAACATGAATAAAGTGTCATTTTCTATGTTTTCATACATGCTGAATCCATTCCAACCACAAACGAGTTGATAAAATGCACCAAAACTAATGAAATGGTCAATTGAATGATTAAATCCAAGATGGCCGCCCATTTCAACTGACTGAACTCATTCCCGTACGTTACGGAACAATACTCCTAACTAGCAGCTGTCCATACTAATTTCTTCACATATCCTTAGGAATTATATTTAACTCCCACGAAGATTGCATGAAGGTGATCGAGTCGTACGTCATTCTACTGTATGACAGAACCTCAACAGAAACCAGTGTTGACCTTGCAAGAAAACATATCTTTGCTGGCAAAGGCAGGTCCATCGATGCCATACCACCAACTCGTGCAGCCCTATTGCAATACACGAAACGGGCCATACATCAAAGCGGATATGTGTGGGGACAGGCGCATATCTGTTCCCTAGATATTCCCTCTCCAGAGTCTTGGGGTGGAGAAAGACCCCATCACGAGGATGGGAACCACTATGGACACTACTACCAGAAGCAGCAGAATCCTGTTCGGAGCTTCTCCGATGTGGTTGCCAGAAAGGGTGCAGGGGACACTGCAAGTGCGTCAAGGCCGATTTGCAATGCACGTCATTTTGCCGCTGCAGCGGTAACTGTGCACACAATGACGTTTAATGATCCTACCAGATGAGATCCCAAACAAGTTAGCCAACTCTTGTTTACTATGAACATGCGCAATAATGTATATATTATATTACCGACAGGATGAATCAGTTATTTTGTTGTGCCGTATAAAACATCTGGTCTATGATGGTATATTACCTTGTTGGTGTGTTGTAATGTTGGATTTAATCATACAATTGACCATTTCATTCGTTTTGGTGCATTTTATCAATTCAATTGGATTCAGCGTGTATGTTGGATTATTGTGGCTTAGCAATATCCTACATAATTTTTTATACTTTTATTGTGGTCCTCACATGTGAAAACCTATGTGTAGACACCTAAATCATCGACCCAGCTTGATTCTATCAAAAGTTATTGCCGATTTCCCATTTGGCCAATTAGGCACGGCAGCCATCTTGGATTTACGCAAATAGGTGCATTTTATCCACTCGTTTGTGGTTGGAATGGATTTAGCATGTATGAAAACATAGGAAATGACACTTTATTCATGTTTGCACGACATTTTGTCACAAAGATGTCATTTTTAAGATATTCCAGAATTGGACGGCGGCCATCTTGGATTTTGCTATTTGTGGGTCCCAGGGAAAAAATTGAGCTTGGCACGATATCTAAATTTGTTAATTATATATTAAGCAATGTCTGTACCAAATTTGGTGCTTTTACTACAAAATGCACAATTATTTCACGTATCTGCCGCACTAAAGTCAGGGTCACCCTCTACTCCGCGCGCTATTTTTTCTCCGTGCGCTTTCCAGCACGCCCTGACGTTTGTGGAGACAACCAGCGTCCACTTTTTCACGTGTTCATGTGATCGGTAATGCTTAAAACTTTTCATCTGTCCACAATGCTGCCCCCTCTCCACCAATCTCTGCACACACGGCTCTCTAGAAATAATGAGCCAGCGTTTTCAGCTAGCTTGAATAGCTTCATGATGACAATGCACATCGGCTAGAAGCGGGAGATGCTCGGTCGTTCGCCGCTCAGTGTGCAACGTTTAATTCACTGCACGGCCTAATTAGCCTTATGAACATCAATAGAACGCGCGCTGGCAGGTAGAGACCGCGCGTATAGAGGGCGTGGCGGTCGCCGCCCGCAGCGCGCGCTCTATGAGGCAACGTGACAGCATCGCAGGCATGGCTTTCCCAGCGCTTCCCGGTTGTCGCAAGAATAATGAGAATATCGTGACAGCGAGCACGACAGATCTCTCAACAGTTGCCGTATTTTGGGCGCCGGCTTGCGCACGGCGCGAAACGCGGCAGAGAGCCGCTGTGGTCGCGCACACGCGGCGGCAGCGGCGGCGGCGCGCACTCCGTGTCGCACGCAACGACACCGTAACCCTTTCCCACGCACCAGAGAGTGCGGCTCCGTAGCATATTCTGTCCAGTAAAACAAAGACTTGCCACCTGTAGGCCCCCGTAACAAAGGAGTTTCGGTGGTGGTGGGGGTGAAGTGGAAAATAAATCGGTGGAAAAGAGCGATCCTTGCCGGGCGCGCGGCGCGCGGTGACGCCGAGACGCCGGCCAGCGGGTCTCTACGTCCTAGCCGCCCCGAAAACGTATTTACTTATACTTGAAATTAATATTATTTTATCTCAGAATAGTGAACATGCACGTTATGTGCAGGTGATTCGTGTTCGATAAAGGGATTTCTCGATGGCTTAATAAATAGACAGCGACGCAGCCGTCGCGCGCGTCGTCTCTCATGGAGCCTCGACAACGCTCGGCCGACGCGCCCAGCCGGCTGCCAGGTAGTCATTTCACACCGAGTTCTGCAAATAAACGAAAACAAATGGGCGAACTAGTTGGAAAAGAACAAAGGATTGGCTGTCGGCAGAAGAGAGAGAACCCTTGCGTAATGGAGACTGCGTCACAGCCACGCGCGAATCGCCCGCCCCGGTAATGACCAGAGTCTGCTCGCCCACGTGTCGCGGCGACCCTTCACCCTATTCTTGTCATTTCTTTCTCATCGCCTTACCATCAAAGTGTGGCTAAAACCCCTAAAAAAATCTTACGCCCGTCTGCCACACGTTGCGCATCTTAATTTTGCGCCCGTGTGCGCGTCGCTGCAGCCGGAGCTTCAACTCGTTCATATGCATCGCGGTTACGTCAGCGCCTCTCGACGTTTGAATATGTTACGAGCGGCCTAACCAGCTGGCGTTTGGTGGAAAAACAACTTGTGAATTGTTCTTTGTTGTTCAACACTGAGGGCTGCTTTGACGCTTTGCACAAAAGAGCTTTTCACGATTAAACTATTTTTCTAGAGAGTGTCTCGAATATTTTGCATACATTATCGGGCTCTAGCCAATTTAAAACTGGCGTTATTTTGCTAAATCATCCCTTAATTTGACTCATTAAAATCGTACTGCTAAATGCACATCGATTCAAAACCGAAGCTCCACGTATTGCTTTGTTTTCCAATGCGATAAGCAATGCGCCGCAAAGTTTCAAAGTTTGTTTGAACTGCGTGCGGGGAGCAGGCAATATGGCGGCCACTCCCGAACAATAGCAGCATTGCTGGGCGCGTCGCTACTGCGCATGCCCGGAGCGTGGCGTACTTCGCCCGTGTAAACTATACGTGGCTCACACGGGAATAATAAGGTGCGACAGTCTGGCTTACGTATGTCGGTGTACATTATGTAGACCGAGTCTTAATTGCTCTCGCTATAAATTACACGATCGTGTCGTACGACGTAACGATATTTGAGAGGCCGCCCGTTCACATATGTAAAACATAGGGGCGCATGTGTCAAATGAACGTACCTGCACGGCTATTTTATTTAGCGCTAAAACTTTTTTATATACGTAATTCTCCCTAATCTCTTTACGAGATGCTCTATAGTTTATTACAATTATAATTGTACATAATTATGTCAAGTGAACCTAGATTTCACGTTTGGTTCATGGTTCAGCATCATGGTTTTATATTATGTGTGAGTGTGTGTGTGTGTGTGTGTGTGTGTGTGTGTGTGTGTGTGAGATAGTGAGTGAGTGAGTAAGTGAGTGATGAGTGAGTGAGTGAGTGATGAGTGAGTGAGTGAGTAATGTGAAGTGAGTGAGTGAGGAGTGGAGTGAGTGAGTGAGTGAGTGAGTGAGTAAAGTGAGTGAGTGAGTGAGTGAGTGAGTGAGTGAGTGAGTGAGTGAGTGAGTGAGTGATGTGAGTGAGTGAGGTGAGGGAGGGAGGGAGGGCAGGGAGGGAGGGAGAAGTGATGTGAGTGAGTGAGTGAGTGGTGAGTGAGTGAGTGTAGTGAGTGAGTGAGTGAGTGAATGAGTGAAGTGAGTGAGGTAAGAGTGAGTGGAGTGAGTGAGTGAGTGAGTGAGTGAATGAAGAGGGAGTGTAGTGAATGAAGGAGTGAGGAGTGAAAGTGAGTGAGTGAGTGAGTGAGTGGGTGAGTGAGTGAGTGAGTGATGAGTGAGTGAGTGAGTGGTGAGTGAGTTAATGAGTGAGTGAGTGAGTGAGGGAGGGAGGGAGGACAGGGAGGGAGGGAAGGTAAGGAAAGGAGGAGGAAGGGTGGAGAGGGAGGGAAGAGGGAGGGAAGGAGGAGAGGGAGGGAGGGGAGGGAAGGGAGGGAGGGAGGGAGAGGGAGGGAAGGGAAAGGCGTAGGAGGAAAAGGGAGGGAGGGAGTGAGTGAGTGAGTGAGTGAGTGAGTGAGTGGGAATGAGTAGTGAGTGATGAGTGAGTGAGTGAGTGAGTGAGTGAGTGAGTGAGTGAGGGAGGGAGTGAAGGGAAAAAAGGGGAGGAAGGGAGGGTATATATGCATCGGATTGCTGGGCCCTGCCTCTGGCTTCTAACACGTCGGGGAGTTGGCGTGAGTGAGTAAGTGATTGAGTTGAGTGGGCGAGGGAGTGAGTGATTGATGTGACGTGGAGCGAGTGAGTGAGTGAGCTGAGTGAAGTAGTGAGTGAGTGAGTGAGCAAGTGAGTGAGGGAGGGAGGAGGGGAGGGAGGGAGGAAGGGAGGAGTGATTGAGTGAGTGAGGAGTGATGTGAGTGAATGAGTGAGTGAAGTGACGTGAAGTGAGGGAAGGAGTGAGTGAGTGAGTGAGTGAGTGAGTGAGTGGAGTGAAGTGAGTGAGTGAGTGGGAGTGATTGAGTGAGTGAGTGAGTGGAGTGAGTGAGGGAGGGAGTGAGGAGGGAGGAAGGGAGGTAATGCTATGCATCGGGGATGACTGCCTCTGGCCTCTGGCTTGCCTAAACACGTACGGGGAGTTGTGGTGAGTGAGTAAGTGATTGAGTGAGTGGCAGGGAGTGAGTGATTGAGTGAGTGGGTCGAGTGAGTGAGTGAGTGAGTGAGTGAGTGAGTGAGTGAGTTGAGCAAGTGAGTGAGGGAAGGGAGGGAGGGAGGAGGGAGGAAGGGAGGGAGTGATTGAAGAGTGAGTGAGCAGTGAGTGAGTGAATGAGTGAGCTGAGTGAGTGAGTGAGGGAAGGAGTGAGTGAGTGAGTGAGTGAGTGTAGTGAGTGAGTGAGTGAGTGAGTGAGTGAGTTGAGGTGAGTGAGGTAAGTGAGTGAGTGATGAGTGAGGGGATGAGGAAGTGAGTGAGTGAGTGAGTGAGTGAGTGAGTGAGTGAGTGGAAGTGCAGTGAAGTGATGAGTGAAAGGGAGG
>NW_014577073.1:963656-978676 GCF_000485595.1 Priapulus caudatus
GCACTAATAGCAGGCCAGCAGCAGCAGCAGTGATTAGAAGCAGAGCAGGCAGGCAGCAAACACAGATCACTAGCAGGCAGCAGTCAGCAACAGCAGCAGCAGGCAGTGATAGAAGCGCAGCAAGCAAGCAAGGCACAGCTAGCAGCAGCAGCCAGATGATGTTCGTGTTCGTGTGAGTGACATGGATGTCAGTGAGTGAGTGAGTGAGTGAGTGAGTGAGTGAGTGAGTGAGTGAGTGAGTGAGTGAGTGAGTGAGTGAGTGAGTGAGTGAGTGGGTGAGTGAGTGAGGGAGGGAGGAAATGAGGGAGGGAGAACATGCCGGCGGGCGGTCTAGCAAGTAAGATATATCGCAAAAAGCAATAAATTTGGCGGTAAAATAACACTAAGGATTTCACATATGCTTCCGAATGTTAAGAGCAAGTACTCATGTGCTTTCACCCATTCGTACGCACGCGAGCATACACACACGCACGCTCGCACATACGCACACAGGTCCGCGCACTCTTCACACGCATACTAGATCGATTTCACCTTATCATTCATAGAATAGAGGGCAGTAAAACGTTCTTTGTTAATTTTACATGACGTTGAAACCGCTGACAAACAGCTATGTTGGCGAATACTAAAAGCCCGAAAGCTCATTCCCGGAACGCATATAGATCCAGATCGTTTGACAACGAGACAAGTTCACATGATTTATTTCTAAAAGACTATAAAAGCACACGCACCACGCTACATAAGGCATTGCCGTGAATGGGCAATCACGGTCCATTATATACACCTTGCACTGAGAGAGAGGCCAAAAGAGCACTTTCCCTCAAATTGATAGGTGCTCTTCTTTATTTCATGAACGCTAAAAGCCATGCAAGCAGCATTCAGGCGGAATTTATGGTTTTGTCATGTCTAGAGAACCAACAATTTTATTTGACTACACATGCCACTGCGGCTCTCTGTCCTCCACTCAGCCGCGCACGCATCGCCCGCGCGTCATAATATACCGCCATCCGTTCTTATCCCGTAGAAATATCTCACTAAATATTTAATCGACTCGGCGAGCGGCCATGTTCGGCGAATATAATATTGAAATTCGAGTTATCGTGGCGTCTCGGCCACCGTCTGCGCCGTGCTTGCAGCATAAGTGTAATTAAATTGCACTATTATCGAAACGGATGCGGTTCTGTTGTGCGCGACGTTGTTGCCCGGCGCGCCATTGTCACGCGTGTGTGCACATCCGTTCATCCCGAAATCTACATGTTTAATATTTCATGGAAAAGTTAATAGAAATTGATTGTCGCGCATTTAAAATTCCTTGTGTGTATATGTAGAATTCATTCCTCCCGGGCGCACGTGTGCCCGTGTATGTCGATAAGGATGCAGGTATACATGCGGGCGGTTAACGTCAATGGAGATCACAAGTTTACATCCTCGTTGTGGGATTGACCTGATGAGACAGATATACTTGCTAAAGCTCGTCACCCACTGCCGCACGTGTAGCTTTGTATTGCAACGGCGATATATTCGTGGACATGCGGGCATCCTCCCCGCTAACTGATTATATATTTTTACTTTGTTTGTTTCTATTTTTTAATCACGTTAATTAAATTCTTTTCACGATAACCTTTTATTTATTTTTAATATACACATTTTCTAACCGGGCTTTTCGTATTCCGTCGCGTGCTGGAATCATAGGTGTGTGATATCGTGACCTGCTGACGCCATCGCCACCGTTGCCGATTGAACGCAATAGAAATCAGTGACAGTAAGCTTTATTATTCTACCTAATATATTCCAATGCTATAGTTCAAAGCCGCTATTTCGTGCCGCATTTCGGTAGCTCTTCGATCTCGCAAATAAAGGGAACGTGTCCTCGACAGAGATAACCGTTTGCGCAAGGCATCACACGCCTACGTTATGACTAACTTTCCGATCGTTTACGCAAACAATAGGATGGCCCATCGTCGACGCGAAATTCAATTGTCTCGTGCGATTGATAGATATGCTCGGATAATAGACGCAAAATGGCAAAGGAAGGCGCAACAACGATCGATACCAAAAAAGACAGCACTGGCGCGTGTACCTGGCTTCTAATGAAAGGAGAATGCACGGAAGGATATCGGGTGAGATTTATGCAGGGTGACTATGAAAACAGGTAACAAAAACAGCAAACGAAGCGCGTGATAAGTGAGAGGTCTATCTTATTTTACTTTGTGTTCATTTATATATATTCTAGAATATCTGCTGATATATTTAGGTATTTGAGGCGATTCATAATTGCTTCAGGCTTAATCACTACAACAACTACAACACAATTTTATGTCATCACTGATCAACCGCCTCAATTATTCTTCTATGAACGGTAATCTGTTATACCATAAATTATTGATGCTTATATCGGTTCTCAATTTATCCTATTGTTGTTATATTCGGTCGCTATTGTCGTCCTCGCTCTAAGTGTTGATGTATTTGTCGTTTTTGTTTTCATTTTCATCGTTACGGTTACAACTAGACTTTCCTCTTCATTGCTTGTCTTTATCACTATTCTTCTTCTTCTTCTTCTTCTTCTTCTTCGTTTTCTTCTTCTAATTTTCATTTTATTATTATTATTATCATTAATATTATTGTTGTTATCAATGCCGTGTGTATAAATTGCTTACAACGTGTGGCATAAGAAATCGTATTTAGTTTCCTTTAGAGCGTGTGATTCTTATTAGTTTAAATAGTTTATTATACTTTTAATAAATTATGAAATATTTTCGATAAAAAAGACATTCACTCATGATAATTAATATTACTAATTATTTTGTCTTACAGAAGAGAGTTTATTGCACGAAAAATCAACTGTACAACACACATAGATTATTGCATACAAACATGACTATATTCTTTGGGAACTGCGTGCTGCAGCAATAAACCGGTAACAACATTTACAATGTTTATGGACACCCTTATAATTGTGTATTCTAACTACTTCTCCATCTAATATACACGTATTTACACTGTCATGATAAACTCCGCTAGAGAAAGTTTCCTACCGCTCAAAGCGTTTTATAAACCTCTCGTTAATTGTTTATGCTAAGCCGGTGACCTTTTTATAAACGAATAAATGATAATCTTTCTTGAATAAATAATGCAAGAAAGGCATAATGTAACGAGAGAATAAGCGCTAACTAGATTCAAGCCAACTATCTTGCCATGCCCGATCATACAAGAATAAATACATTTGAAATATTTATAATGTGGTGCTGATATCGGCCGAAGCTTCGATGTAAATATTACAGCATTTATAACTATTATGTTCACCAGCATCTTGTGTGATTCACTGTTACATGTTGCATTTACGCAGCAAGGCCTACGAATCTACCGCCGACAGCTCTGGTAGTTAACGCGTTTTTGCCATAGAATATGTAATCACAACTCCTATTGTCGGTGTTTACCCTTAAAAAAACTAAGCAATATCTACGGGGTTGATTCAATATTTTATCTAATTACATTCCATTGTTCAGCGGTTTAAACACGGTCTATAATTTTACACGGTTTCTATCTCATTAAATACTTTGGTCACACAAAAACTGTCATTATGAAAACTAACGATCTAGGGCTTATTGTCTCTGATACGAACTCTTGATTTCGATGAGTATATATGGTCTCGATACAACCGATGAGTAATATAACAACTCGAACTTTTTTAGCAGGTACTAAAATGTATACTCGCTTAACATCATGTTAAACAGATGGTAGTTTTGGGGTTGTTCTAAATATAAATTACGAAGCTTCTTCAAGTGAAACCGGTGTTAAAATTGTTTTGTTGATATTATTACTGTACATGAGATCTTTGGACCAATTCAACAAGCATCCACGAATACAACATTCAGAGACAACTACCTCGTTGATGACGATTATTATTAAAATATTGTAATTCCGTCGATCGAAAGACAGTAGGTACGTGGAGACAATACATGATCAAACACGTTTGACAATAAAGGAAATTACTATACGTTCTCGGTGCCTCTTGTTATACCTGACAAGATCAATGAATAATTTTGAAGTTAATTTCTATCTGTCTGTATGCGTCTATGCCGTAGCACTACAGAAGTCTGCGACTATTCCGACCGAAGTCTTCTCCGCATCCGACAACGTCGGGTTCGTTTATCAGGCTCCTATGATTAGTGATTACTAGGCCACCATTTTCGCACGATAGCAATCTATCGGGGATTTTGTCGCTCTGTCAATCCTCTTGCGACTCACGGATCTATCATACGCTCATCGTCGCTGTTCACTTGGTCACCGTCATCACGGTCGGTGCTGATATCAGACGGTGAGATGGCGTCCGGCAGAGTGGTCGCGTCGCTGAATTTCGTCGTGCTGTCGTCATGGTGATCGTGGCGGTGCTTGTCGCTACCACGTGTCGAGCACGTGCGCAGGCATCGACATTTGTCGCGAGCGTCACCCTGACCTTCCTTCTTGTACTTGACTCGTCGGTTTTGAAACCAGATTTTGACCTGCAATGAGATAGCTGTTGCGTTAGTACGACGATCATTCTCCATCACAGCGTCACGTATACAGGAGTATGGCTATCTATGTACAATAACCATGTACAAGATTCACATGTACATATATATATATATATATATATATATGTGTGTGTGTGTGTGTGTGTGTGTGTGTGTGTGTGTGTGTGTGTGTGTGTGTGTGTGCGTGCGTGCGTGTGTGTGTGTATGTATGTGTGTGTATGTATGTGAGTGGGTGTGTGGGCTACATTGACGCAATAACACATCACCTAACATTCAGCTACATTAGAATTACTTCTCCATGAAAAGGTTAGTCACCGCAGTTTTGTCCAGTCAGTGTTAGCTTTTTTGTCAGTGACATTTCTTTAAGGTTTCTGAAATTTGCTATAAATAGTCTAGCACGCGTCAGTCATTCGGTTTTACAATTTTATTATATTCATATATTAATGCCTGTTGTTGGGGGCACTATGCTCTCATAGTGTTTGCTGAGGGAAGGTATAGTGCCGAGCCGATAGTGAGGGCACTATTCCTTCCCAAAAGCAACACTATGAGAGCATAGTGACCCCAACAACAGGCATTAATGTTTTTAGCTGCAATCACATGACTTTGCATCTACTTGCAAATATGAAGTGAATAAGACAAAGTTTCTTAAACGAACAATTTCAATTTGTATTAAACTGTCTACGTCACGAATTTCTAGGCACCAGCAAGTAGTATATTTGTGTGTTATTTGTACATAAAAATAAAATGTATGAAAATACAATTAGTGTTTCTGTTTACTTTTCAGGCTTATATACCTTCTTTATACTCCCTAATTTGCCGGTGCATTCGATGTAACAAAACGCTCAACACAAACACAATCGCCATTAATTCGAAACTCTTGCGTGGCGCCAAGACGAAGAAGATTCGTGACGTGAACACAATGCGTTATAATAACAATGCGTCGCGCAAGCGATAGTGCCCGCTCAGGCAGGCACTATTGCTTCATAGTACCTGCGACGTTATCCAATGGAATTTCAACGATTTATCACGTGATGCACTAAATATATATATCGTTTGTAATAATTATCGTTCCTTCCCGTGTTTCTCTCCCAACCAACTTATACACTATAGGTATATACATAAAACTCTGCTGTTTTGCCGCGTGCACGCGGGCTCATCTCGCTTCCTTTTACGTCCGCTAAACGCGGCGACATGGCTTGTCACTGATAATTGGCCAGTCACGCCTGGCATCGTGTCGCGCGAGCTGATAGGCAAGACGCGAGCAGGCAATCATATATATACAGCTTCGGCTGATGCAGCAGCGCCTGTATTAGTTAGACACGCTTGGTGAGTGTGGCGCTCGTGACACGGCAAGACATGCTGCATCATTTGGCGATCGAACTACTGCCACGACGTACTTATACATTCGCTAATGATAACCTGCATATGGCTAGATAAATACGCGCTGGTATACATCCATTTCTAAATGCTGAGTAAATATGGCTATTTATTGATACAGCATCCCCCTTAACCAATAGCATTTACTCTATATTAGTTTGCAAGTAACGCGCTTGACTTTGCCGTTGGAAACGTATCGCTTCATAGGACGATTGCATTCATTATATAGCGTGTACTCACTATAGCCTAAATAACACATACCGCTCCTATACCGCTATATATTATACTGCATATATACCCACACGAGGTACACCCGCATCGACGACAGAATAATACAACCAGGAGTAAATATATAAATAAATATGTTTATTATGCTATTTACCCTGTTATATACTCCCGACAGTATAGTAATTAAATCTAAAGAACCATAAATAAGTTCGCGGCATGTAAACGAGAATATCACGCGTAATGACGGCCACGTGTATAATACGACACAGTTTAACCGCTGTAATAAAGGTGAAGCAAGCGAAAATAAGAGGGAAGGAGAAACAGACAGAGAGCGATATAGAGAAACAGCGCGAGAAAGCGAGAAAGAGAGAGCACGAGAAAGAGACAGTAATAGAGAGAGAGAGAGAGAGAGAGAGAGAGAGAGAGAAAGAAAGAGAGAAAGCGATAAAGAGAGAGCGCGAGAAAGAGCCAAAGAGATATATATATATATATATATAAACAAAGTAAAGGTATAGAATAAGGGTGTTTAAAGTTTAATTGACGAGCTTTCGAGATTACATCTCTTCATCAGGTTAGCAGACATTGGAATAGAATTAAATAATCAAAAACAAATACAATGCGTTATAGATAATCAAAAATGAATGATTCACACAATTCGCGCGGTTCCAATGAATACGCGACAGACAAAAGAACACGGCACATATATATATAGTATCAATACACGCACGAAAAAACGACACGACACACAGCACACCACACACACACACACACACCACAATCACACACACAAAACACAACACACACCCATACACACATCACACCAACAACACAAAAAACACAACACGAAGCTAACCGAGCTCCTTTGCATTATTGATTCTATTCAATGTCTGCTGACCTGATGAAGAGATGTAATCTCGAAAGCTCGTCAATTAAACTTTAAACACCCTTATTCTATACCTTGACTTTTGTTTTTGATCTACACCGGGTGTTCGGCCCTGACCCGCCCGATCTTACCTACTCTTACTCTATATACTCACTCTCCAATCTTACTACTTCTCATACCACTCACCCACCTACTACTACCTCCATACCACTCACCCTCACCAAAGAGAGAGAAGGGGAATGGGAGACAGAAGGGGAGTAAGACAGAGAAGGGGAGAGCGCGCCGCAGGGGCGGCTGTGCGTGCGTGATTAGTGCAAATATTTATCAACTCGTGCAAAGCCACGCGCACGCCATGCACATGTAAGTATATACATAGATATGTAACATGTTAATCACCTGCTTCTCGGAGAGGTTCAGATAGGTGGCGATCTCTATGCGACGCAGGCGCGACAGGTACATGTTGGCGTTGAATTCGCGCTCGAGTTCGAGCAGCTGCGTGCTGGTGAAAGCCGTCCGTATGCGCTTACTGCTCGCTAAGTCATCAACGCTGCCGCCCGTGCCCAGGTTACCGAGCGCACCCAAGTTACTGAAGTTATTCATGCCTAGAGAAAAAAAACAGCGGTAAACAATAGTGAAACAATGGTAATCAATGATAAAACAACAGGAAATATAACGAATCGCCCATGATCAAGTTACCGAGACTAACTTTAGGGGACTGAAATTATTCATATGACGAGCGATGACTGAAGGAATGCTCACCCATGGTGCGCATCGAATTGCCATCTAGCGATCATAGCATCTAATTATGTTATTATTATATCTAATTTTATATTGTAAATGTTCGGATTACTAAAGCACGTCTTGGGTCCATCCGTGTGACGAGGCGAGTGCGGATGCGTATGCATAGATATACATGTAATGAGGTGAAAGGAAGAATATAATGTCAGAGATAATGCTAGTATTTTAATTAGGCGGAGCGGGCGTAATATTAATTGCAGATACACCCATCGGGCACCACGCATCCTCGTTCGCTATTTGGCAGCGCGGCTCGACTGACTTCACTAATGGATAATGTTCGATTTTCTCCGTCGCTACTGGGTCGCACGTTCAGCCAATTAGAGTACGCGCTCGTTACGCGTTTATCGTCCATCGAATATAATCTTCTAACGCGAAGAATTAACATGTAAAATGTGCACGCAGAGTAAAGAAAGTAGATTCTGTTAGGCTGCAAAAAAAATGCAGTAGCATACGCTTAACCCCTCGTCTGCAATTGAAATGTAGAGCGTGGACGGGTAAATCGCTTACGAAACGATGCGACGAGCGACGCGTGGGTATACATAAGCACAGAACCGGCTTCTGGGTATTAGGCTCTGTCTACATCCTTGACACGACTGTTTTTCTTGAACTCTCATTCCCAACAAATTGCCTGTGCGTGTACTGGCAGCACTTACGCACACGCTGTGTAGATAAATAGTCTTGCCCCCTGTATCAAGTGAGACGGCTATAAACTTTAAAAAAAAACAGGTACAGCGCAAGTATCTTCGTGATTTCGTCGTTTAGTTAAAAGTAATGATATATATCTCATTTTACTCACAGTAACTATATGTACGCTGGCGCATACGCCTCAAAATCGTGGTGTGCGAATCAATTATTATATATTAATTATGTATATTACATATGATCGCTGTCGATGGCATGTAATTTGCAGCAACGATTGTGCTGTATTATACTGGATATCACGTGGTCAACGTGTGGCGGAAGTGATGCCCCTATCCTACTTACAGCGTAGGTAATATTTTATTAATTCTCCTAACAACACTATTTTAGCGGCTATGTGCGCTCGTTGAGTTGGGCCGTCTTATTCTTGATAACCGAAGTATTTTTTCTGCGAAATAATATAAAATAGTTCGACAAAAGGATTCTTGCTTCGCGCGACGAGTAATGTACACTGCAAGTAGTTTCTCCTTTTTTCTTTTTTTCTCTCTCTCTCAGAGCGCATACAACGGAACCGGGCAACATTCAACTGCACGCAAGCTGCACAGCAAATGTATCCGTATCTACTTTTCGCTTATTGTTTTCTATTTTATCCTGCATTTGTAGGCAATTCTATCGCTAGCGTCGCTGTGCGATTCCGTTCGCCAGCGCTGAGCAGTAAAAAAATGACGACCGTAAAAAGGTTACGGCGTGTTGAGAAACGTTACCTTTTAATTGTCGCTAAACCGCTCGCAGATATTCGTAACGCACTGAAAGCGTCTTATTACATTAAATTGTTGCCGTCTTGGGCGAGATCGATGTGCAAGCTACGAAAGAGTGGGTCCCTGGGAAGCCTTCATGGCTTTACGTGAACGCGTGTAACTTCATAGCTCTTGTCGTCTGAACGTTCCTGATTCTATATAAAACCATTAATGTGGTCTTTCTGTTCCATGTTACTGTTACTGTATATACTGTTACTGTTACTGTTACTGTTACTGTTACTGTTACTGTTACTGTTACTGTTACTGTTACTGTTACTGTTTCTGTTACCGATACTGTTACTGTTACTGTTACTGTTACTGTTACTGTTACTGTTACTGTTACTGTTACTGTTACTGTTACCTTTACCGTTACCGTTACTGTTACTGTTACTGTAACTGTTACTTTTATTGGTACTGATACTGATACTGTTATTACCTCCGCCAGGGGCTTGGCGGAGGTTATGTTTTTACCGGCGTGTCTTTGAGTGTTGGTTTGTGTGTTTGTGGGTTTGTGTGTTACCATGCACGTTTCAGTTCACTTCCGCTAGGTGCGCTGGCTGTAGACTTACAAACACGCAACCACAGGCTAAGGGGCAACAACAGTCCTCCCCCACCTGCACGCTCGCACTAATCCGGATCCAATTAATTATTTAATGAATTAATGAATTAATTAATTTTTCCACTTAATTAATTAATTAATTAATGAAAAATTTCACATTGAGAGAATTCAGCTGCCTTGGCAGAGGTCTGTGCTCTCCGAGTGCTCTAGTTGTCATTGTTATTCTTTACTTTTACTCAATTTTTTACTCTGTTTTGTTATTCAATTTAATTCATGCGTGGAGAGTACATTGCAACAGAATAGAGATTAACCGTGGTAAGCCAATATACCACAGGATATATAAATGATATATTGGTTTGATGTTGTCGCATATGTATTCCAATGTGTTTTTGAATCTCATCAGCTCAGATTTGTCAGTTGCTCGTAGCCTTTGTATTGAACACCGTTTACCTGGACGGTACAACGCGTTTAAAGGCATAAAAAGTGAAATAAACTGATCCCCATGACCTAGTCATTGTTTAGTATATCGGCTTTGTAATATGTCTGATCATAATAATTAAAGTTAAAGTGATCCATTCTCACAGAATACACGTATTTTAATACTAAACGCCGGAAGATTCTCCGTATATTTGCACGCTGAACACCAGACGCCGTGTGCGCCATACACACCACGTGCCCGCACATACACACACACATACACACGCACACACACACACACATACACACACACACACACACACACACACACACACACACACATACACACGCGCCCGCACATACACATACTCACGCGCACGTAGACACACGTGTGTGCACACACGCACACGCCCACGTACACACACGCACGCACGCACACACACACACACACACACACACACACACACACACGCGTATAGACACACGTAAGTTGTGACACCACACGCCACACGCAGACCACGACAACACGCACGCAGCACGCGACACACCATCACACACACTAACACACAACACACACACAAAACACAACACACACAAACACGCACACACCACGCACCGCCACACAACCACGACGCACACTTACGCACGACAGCCACAACACACAACAACGCCGCACACACACACACACACACAACACACGCACACACACGGCGACGCAACACACAACACACAACACACACACAACACACAAACAACAACACACACACAAAACACGCTGCGTGCACACACACACAACAGTTGGCTCAGTGCATCATAGTGGAATCCGGCGCTTATTTACAAACTAATGTATTCAAATTATACGTGAGATCGCTTCAAAAGGAACGAGTTTTCGTGAATTGCCGGCACAGTCGAGGCCAATTGGCCGAGTCGAGCGGCCTTGGCAGCAGCTGCTAACGCATCGGAAGACTTACGCCACCCGTACTCCTCTGGGCTGTCCCTATCAATATCGGGCATATGTCAGCACGTCATCCCTGCATTCGTCCCTAGCACCAATACACATCACGGACAGCACTTCGGGAGCTCTATAATGCCGAGCGCGGTAATGCACGGCGCTTTGCTGTGTAACACCGTGAGTACATTATGTATCCGATGAAGCGAATATGGGCGTCGAGCAAGGCAGATGGTAGTAAGTGTATGCGCTGCCGCACGCGGGGTGAAGTGCGGCACACTCGGACGCGTAAGAATTGATCTAGAGTGACGCGATCCGTCAATGACCGTGTTTTCAAGCCACTACCTCGAATATAAAGAAAGGACATTTAAAAAGGCGCGTCATTCGCGCGAGTTGTTCACGCAGCTTCTACCCGCACAAGTATCCTAATATAATCACTAGAGAGAGCGAATGTTCCGCGCCGTTAGAGAGACCTTTGTGTTTTAGTTCTTTTCTGTGCATTGCGTGCGAGTTTTGTTCAATAATCATTAAGAAATTATTATGTGACATCTCGAGAATTACGCTATGGGACGTTACGACCAGAAACCGTATAAATCTGGAAATAAGAAATAGGGTTCATTTAGTTCTCACGAACTCATTTTTATATCCTCATTAAACAGGAATTCTTTAACTCTGCTTTCATAATATTCAGTAGGGCATACAATCATTTTACAGCTTAGTGGCCGTAATCGCAAATGAAACTAATAATGGTTGAATCAGGACTAGAGTTTTTCTCAACAATAATGGGATATGAAGGCAGGTTAAATATATTAACTATTCGTGATATAAAGTGCACGCTATACCTGATACGTCATTGATAATATCTGCATTTTCTCCACAGATTTAAATTACAGAAAAGAAGAAAACCATGCTAGTATATTATAGTCATAAATACACGTGCTTATAAATATATCGCTGTAGTATTAATACTAAATTTTAAGTTTCCTCGCAAGGTTTGGCAACTCTGTTATTCGTTTTTTTTTATGGCTTGCATAATCCGAATAGACAATCTTACAAACAACAATAACTATCGTGCATGAGTGTTGATTCATCAGGAAGATAAATAGCGTGATAGACCACCGCCATTACGCTAAATATATCAACATGTTTCTCATTCCATGTCATGAGAGCGATAAATCCAAAACAAATTATATTAAATATTCATATATATATATAATATATATATATATATACTATATTTATATATATATATAAATATATTTATAATATATATAAATATATAAATTTATATATATATATATATATATATATATAAACATATATTATAATGAATATAGATAGAGAGAGAGAGAGAGAGAGAGAGAGAGAGCAGAGAGAGAGCGAAGCCGATGGCGAGAGAGAGAGAGAGAGTGATTACATATTACACTATAGTATATTAGAGTTTACATCCGAACTGGATCATAGAGTGTCACCTACCGACTTGTCCCAGATAGTGCAGTCGGCGCGGGTCCATCATTCTATAGTGAGGAGGTGACGGCGTATCGGCAGTGCGCGTCGGCAGCGGAGACTGTGCGGGCAGGCCAAGCAGACTCCGCCGATGATCGCTGAAGCCTAGCGATGCGTTGACGTCGGTCATCGCGTTCGACGTCGTCTTTCCGGCGACCGAGCATGGTAAGGACACGGGCAGCGAGGCTACGGGCAGGCGCACGCACAGCGGGCAGCACATGCCGGCCATGATGTCGGACGCCTTGCGTGGAAAGCAGTGGATCGGATGCATCTGCTCGTGGAATTGCGTCATCGACGACACCGGTAGCGACTTCTCGTGCGGCGGCGGCTGTTGTTGCTGCTGGTGGTGCTGCTGGCTCACCGACGGCGACGGCTTGTGCTTAAAGATCAGCGAGTCGACTAGGAACGATCGCGACATCGCGCGTTTGTGTTCGTCCGTCTTCAGTGCAAACCTCTAACGACGTTTCCTCTCTGTGTATTTCTCCGTTTATTGCTGCAATTGCTGTCCGAGAAATATCTCGCTCCGGCTCATGGAAGTGTGAAGTTCGCGTTTTTGCGGCACGCGTACACTGTCGCTACGTATTATTCTTTAGCCGATAGAGCTAAAGGATAAGCCGATAGAGCTAAGCCGATAGGATCTTTTCTCTACAGAGTCCGACGTAAGAGATAGGCTAGGATTCACATGGGAGACGCGTGGTAGCGCGCGGACGTGGGTCTGAGTTTAGGGGGAGGCGCGGGCGTGAGTGTGAGCTCAGTATGTGCGCTGTCGTACGGGGAGACGTCGATCTTCGCGCGCGTCATCTCATACACGCCGCACGCCGAACTCTGCCGCTTATATATACGCCGCCGCCGCCGCCACCGCTGGATGTATTGTACCGCCTGCGTGCTAGTGCCGCATTTGTTTGCGCACCGCACGCAGGCGTGGCTGGCGTGCGCCGTCGGGTAATTGACTGCTGTGGGCGGGGTGTAGCGGCGGAAACCGCCCTCTACGATCTTAATTAACCTCCGTGAATGCGGGATTAGCCGAATTTTTTGCGCACTCGGCCCGCGAGGCCGCACGTGGCGAAGTCCCCGCCCCTTTAACTTCGTCCATTAGGCGCGATTTCCCCGCGACGCCGGCACAAAAGACACCGATGCCAAATTGACAACGCTTTTCGACGCACTTATGTGCGCCGATCATTGGGTGCGGTATGGTTTGCTATTTTAAACGCCAGGCGAGAGCGGCGCTCTTTGTGCTTAAGGAAATATATGATTTAATTTAAGTTGTGACCGGGATTGATCATGAAGGCTAAACAATTTACATTATATCCAGTTACGCTAACATTTACTCGCTGGAAGCTTGTACGGAAAACGATTTCGAATCAGTATATGGGGATATAAATGAATCACTGCCTAATTCAAACTCAACAGTACTATACAAATCAACGGCCTCTAGAAGGATCTTCTCTCTCGCTCTCTCTCTCTCTCTCTCTCTCTCTCTCTCTCTCTCTCTCTGTTTTGTTTTGCCCCAATTTTAACCATTTTCCATGGCCCCGGCGTGGGGGAGAAAAAAGTTTTTAAAAAAACATTGCACAGAATAAGATTAACCGTCGTAAGCCATATACCACAGGATATATAACATGCTATATTGGTTTATGTCTGTCGCATTATGTATTCGAATGTGTTTTTGATGCTCATCAACTCAGATTGTCCAGTTGTCTCGTAGCCTTGTATTGAACACCCTTTACCTGACGGTACAACCGCGTTTAAAGGCATAAAAAGTGAAATAAACTGATTCCCCATGACCTAGGTTCATTGTTTAGTATTATCATTTGTAATATGTCCTATCATCAATATTAAGAGTTAAAGTGATCAATCTCATAGAATGACACGTATTTTAATACTAAACGCCGGAAGATTCATCCTGCTATATTTGCACGCTGAACACCAGACGCCGTTGATGCGCCATCACACACCACGGCCCGCACAATACACACACACATACACACGCACACACACACACACACCCAACACACACCACACACACACAACACACACACACAAACACACCGACCCCGCACATACACTACTCACGCGTCACGTAAGAACACACGGTGCTGCACACACGCCACGCCCACGTACACACACGCATCGCCGCACGACGACACACACACACACACACACACACATACCACACACACACACACATACACACACAACACACCCTCAACACACGCACAGCACACACACGCACGCACGACCACAACACGCACACCAGCACACACGCACGCACCACTACCACTGCCGCGCCACACACACACACACACGCAGCACACACACACACACACACACACACACGCACACACACGGCGACGCA
>NW_014577073.1:978701-990719 GCF_000485595.1 Priapulus caudatus
CCTCTATCTTTGTCTAATCGCTTATCTTCCTCTTTGTTGGTGTGTGGTGGGTGTGTGTGGTTGGTGTGTGTGTGTGTGTAGTGTGATGGTGTGTTGGGTTGGTGTGTGGTGTGTGGTGGTTGTTGTGGCCAAAGGAAACGAGAGGAGAAGACAGGGAGACGGAGAGAGAGAGAAGGACACGAGAAGAGGAGATATGCATATGTCACCATCGCGTAAGCTTCATACGTGTTTTAGGAATGCTAAAAAAGCGTATTATGGATGCAATTAATTATCTTACGAGTTTCCTACGGTTTGTCCATGCATGCCGCAACTGACAGCCGACTTACTTTACGTCAGCTAAGTAATGGTAGCCACGATGAAAGGCGCTCACTCAAAATCAAATAGCAAGGCTTTGTCTGAAAAGTGCCGGCAGGGCTCAACATTGTCTTTACTAGCATTTGCCAACCCGGGTGACACGAACCGTGTGGCAAAGCTGCTAAACGAGAGAATTATTGTGTTACTATGACAGTGGGGTTGCTCGCACATATCTGACGGAACTCGGGAGGGACTACGTCACCTTTGGATACGACCAACAGTTTGACTTAGGCAAATGACCATGCCGCGGGCGGTAATTAAGTATTTCCACGTACTGGAATAATTTGAATCTGAAATCAGGAGGTGCAAAGTTGCGCCGAGATGCGGCGGGTTTTTCTGTATCGGGAAACCCTACAGGATTGTCCGGCCCGCGGCCAGATACACTGCCGGGGTACTCCGGGCCTTCAACAGCGAGCAACGCGATGGCTCGTTGTTGGCTGACCTACGAAGTCTATGGGTCACCTTGTGCGCAGTGGGGAGCCCACTCCCTCCGTCCTGCACATCCATTACCTACACATGCAATGGCTGGAAATGCATGCCGTAGCAGACCTAGGGGTGTTGGCGCGGCACTGCGGTGATCTCTCTGTTATGCCATTTGTGTTTTCTCTACTCGAAAGGACTGCTCAGCGGTGATAATATTGTGAAGAGTGTAAAAAAGGATAACAAATAAAGTGCCTGTAGTAATCTGTTAACGAGAAATAAAGCTGTTACTGCGATACATAATAACAACCAACAAGTATAATAATCAAATAATGAATAATAATTAAATACCAGTAATACTCAAATGCAACTTACAGATGCCAGTGATGAATATCAAATTGAGTGGTAAAAGATGCGATTTATAGTTATTCTCATTTATCGATCGAAATAAATTAATTGACGCGGTTTTTACTGTTGCAAAGTTTAGATCCACCATCGAAACTTTTCAAATCAGCTTTTTGCACGTTGAACTTGTTCTTTTGGCGGCCGGTTACAGGAAACGAGATCCTGATACAAAAATAGAAGGACTACGTATGCGTTATGCAGTCGCTACCCGGTCAGCAGCTTTCGTTTGAAATAGTAATAATTAGTTAAAGAGGCAGATCCGTGAAGAAGCCATATAAAGAAGTTCTAAGAGACGGCGTTGCGAACCACCGATATCGGCGGGTGCTTAAGCGTTGTTCGCGCTGAGTAGCCGACCGTATAGAAAACAGCTTTACGTAAACCTAGAGCGTCGTATTTAGTTGAGGCATAAGAAATCTATTTGTATTCTGGGCCGGTGACCGAAAGATCTTCAATGGGTCGCTTTACATGCAGAAACCGCTGCTGCCATGCACACGTAGGTCACTCAAGCCTCACGTCTACGTGCGTAGCGCGACCGTGAGAGTGATAGTTGAAAAAAATTCGCGTACAAAGTGCAATCATTTATGGGCTCAATATAATCTGTCGTCTGAGCTCGCTGATGCACTTTAACATAATAAATCCTAGGTAAAGCTCTGATAGATGTGAGCAGACTGAAAGAGTGAAGAGAGAGATCTGGAAGGATGGGTTAGACGGAGGTGCCCGGAACGGAACGGACGGGAAGGACGAGATGAACGGAAAGATACGAAAGCTAAATTGTTACATATAAAAACCGGCACCCGGCAGGAAAAGAATTTACTGATGGAAAATTTTCCCGTACAAACAGAACGATCAAAAAGAAGACAGCGAAAAATAGACCGTAGATGTACTTGTCCTATTCGCATTCAACGACAACTAGGGCGAGTTTCCGAGTTCAACAGGGCACACATAATCCTAGATATATTATCCCAATAAGCGACCCACGTTTCGCATTTCAAAAAGGCCAGACAGACGCAATGCGAAACGCAGAAGCAGGAAAATGGTGGCACATGCTCACACGCCATGCTGCCAGGGCGTGCAGCCGACCCGATCAATGCGAAAAAGAATCAATTCGTTGTTTGGTGTCTGTCTAATTGAAAAGAACAGTTTATAGATACGGTGTCGAGAAGCCGTGGCGCGATTGTCCAACCGGAGAAGACGGAGAAAATCATTTGTTCCACCGAGAAGTGAGGCCAGGTGGGCGAGCAAGATTATTGCAAATAGCTATCGGCTCACTGTGTTCCCTGTAACGACACACAACACTCCCGCGTGAAAAGCACCCACATCGACGCCTCTGCGCCGCGTTACGGAACACACGCGTACCACGAGTTTGGTCACGTTCCTCGCCCATTTCTCCATACCCCTAACTGCCAGCTATCGCCCTAATAATGACTCCCCTGACCCAATTGTATGCGGCCAGCTTGGAGATAGGAAACGCAGTGATTATTGGTTTTGTCGTTTGGCTGTCCTCACATTCAATGAGCACCTGCCTTGTAAACGGTTATAAAACTGTGAAACCTCTGCGCGCTGCGAAATAACGATTTGGTTTAAACCTTTTTCTCGATAAGGCAGCTTCGCGCAACGGTGGCCAAAAGCGAAGTGGGGTAAATGCAGCGGAAGCGCGCGGACGAAGCCCAGCACCTCCGGCTAAGGAATTACGCGCTATGCCACGACAGCAACAACGGCGCCCGTGTATTGCAGCAGCAGCTTCGTTTTACTTTAACTAAGACCTAATTGCTAGGCGGCTGTGCGCGACGGATCTAGCATCTAAGTCGCAAAGCGAGCGAAAAGTCGGCGAGATATTTGAGCTTGAAGTTTAGAGTCGCTGCGTGTGCGATTCTGTGAGGTTGTGGTACTTACCTGCGGGTAACAGTTTACAGAACGTGGATTAATTTGACGACGATGTATAGAAAACACCTAGCCAGGTTATACCGAGGATCTGTAACCTTGTGTTCTTGATGCGGCGCATGGCCCACGGAAAGCCCCAAATGGCCTCATTCGAGAATTTCGAAGAATTCGAGAAGATGCCGACCCTTCTAAATGACGTTAGTGTGAGGAATCCGATGTCAATGATTGTTAGCATCCCAGACGCCGAACCGTTCACCCTAACCAAGTTAAAATACGGAATTTTATTCTTCCGTAGTGTTATGCTAGAAAATTTGAATTTTTCGACGATTTAAAAATTTTAAAAAATTTTAACCATTCTAATTTTCGAAATACGGGTAGCTGATCTTACCTATCAGAACCGATAACAACGTCTTCGCCCATTGTGGTCCAACAAGCATTTCTATACATATATGGAAGTTTTACCATTCGTGCTTATGAATTGGCAATGCTTATATAGAATTGAATATACACATCAAATTACTTCATCTATTAAATAGCTGAACATGCTGGGTTTTATGCCAAAGTAGGCTATTGTAATAAACCTCCACACGTTTCCAATATACATTTATTCTTTCTCAATATTACGCGCATTGCCTGTCTACAGCTGCTACTCAATATACTCCTTGCCTACTACTGGCTTGCTGCTTTACTGACTACCCTACTACTACTACTATCTACCTACTACTAACTACTACTACTACCTACTATACTATTACTACTATATTTACTACTACTATTACTACTATTCTACTACTTACTACCTACTTGCTACCTACTGCTGCTCGGCTGCTGCTACTACTACTGCTATACCAGCACTTTCTACAACACTACTAACTGCTCTAACCTGCCTGCTACCGGACCCCTACTCACGACCACTAATACCAAACTACTGAACTACTACTGCTAGCTGCGCTGCTTACTACTGGCTACTACTAATTAACTACTAACTACACTACTAAACGACACTACTAACTACTACTATACTACTTATACCTACTTACTACGGATACACCCACTACTACGAGTACTTACTAGCCACTACTACTACTACTGCTGCTGCTGCTAGTACTTCACTACTACTACTACTGACTACTACTCGACTACTACTACTATCTATTACTTTTACTACTACTACTAATTCTTCTTCTTCCTTCTTCCTATCCTAATGCTTACTCATCTTCTACTCACTGTACGAGATTTCTAAAGGCTGCTGCTGCTACCACCTACTGCTACTGTTAACGAAGCCCCAGAAGGGCTCATGGGAAAATGCGAAAATGCTAAGCTGCGGAAAAGCTAAAAGCGGGAAAGTGTAAATACAGAAACCAATAGTACAGATAGTAAGAGACTCAGTATTACAAAAGTAAGCATGCGGAAAAGCTAAGTGCTGATCACGGCTGTAACATAAAGTGCAGTTTACATTTCGGCATTCGCATCTTGCATTTCGCATTTCGCCATCTCGCCATTATCGCATTTCGTATTTCGCTATCTCGCAATTTCCGATTTCGCATTTCGCATTTTTGCATGAGCCTTTTGGGCTTTCGTTATGCTTACTGCTTCTGCTACTGCTCCCTTCTACTTGCTACCACTACTTGCTACTGCTTCTGCTACTCGCTGCCGCCTTCTCTACTGTTACTACTACTTGGCTACTGCTTCTGCCTACTGCTGCCGCTTCTACTGCTACTTACTACTAGCTGCTGCGGCTGCTGGCCACATCTGCTAACTGCTTTGCTACTGCTGGCGCCCGCTTCTAACGCTACTCACTACTGTGCTGCTATCGCAGCTGCTGCTGCGGACTCTTATACAATGAACTGTTTTCCCTGCCAACTTGCGTCTTATAACATTACTTAAATTTTCGACTCAGCACTCTTATATGTTGCCAAGCATAAGCGGCATGAAATGAACTGGCACGTAAGGGAAATACGTTACATTACCTACATTCTTTGAAGATTCGTCGAACATAAATTTCACGTTTTTATTTTCGCCTGTTTTTTTGCGCTAATTTGTCGGTCGTGCTTTTTGATGCAGTTATCCAGATTGCATGAGGTGCGCGAAGGACAATTAACATAATAGTATCTAATTCGAATACCTTGATGCCTTAACGCGTAAAGTCGATACCTTGCACACATTAATTTATCTCGCGATAACAGACAGTTTTAATTTCCAACG
The DNA here is from genome assembly GCF_000485595.1 of Priapulus caudatus. Taxonomy (NCBI): domain Eukaryota; kingdom Metazoa; phylum Priapulida; class Priapulimorpha; order Priapulimorphida; family Priapulidae; genus Priapulus; species Priapulus caudatus. The sequence goes on from NW_014577073.1 coordinate 983,967, forward strand.
CATTTTAACGGAAACTGTCCTCAAGTTATACATGGATTCGGCTCCATGGAAAATTGCTGAATTTTTAACTTCTTCCGTGCGGCCCATAATAAACGTGAATAAGCTAAATTAATTTTTAAAAGTATTCAGTAGTATTGCATCCAATGAAATTAAGAGCGTATTTAATGTGCGCGCGTATGCCATCTCGAAATGTCTGGCCAACCTTAGACTATATCCAGGGTATTAAGCGAGGCAAAAAATTATAAATCGCAATCTATAGGGAGCTATAGAACGTGCACTGCAGTAAGGCTATAAGGTTAATTACCGCGTATGGCCCATTACAGTCCAGTGTGCCGTAATTCAAACGGTCTTTGCGGTTCTCACCTTTAACTTTATACACCCCACAGTCATAACTCTGGAATTTAATGTACATTTTTGGTACCGAGCCTTCCGTGATAACCCACAGCAATCGAACAACGTTAAACGTAGCAGTCAAGGTCCATATTTTAACGTTTAAGAGATCTTCTGAAAATCGCATGTACGCAGGCATTTTCGTCCGTATAATCATATTGACTATTCAAGGATCCACACTGCACAGCACACCCATTACAGTCGCTCAACACTGCCCGCCACACACACACACACACACACACACACACACACACACACACACACAAACACGCGCGCGCACACACACAACAGTGCTCAGTGCATCATAGTGGAATCCGGCGCTATTTACAAACTAATGTATTCGAAATTATCGTGAGATCGCTTCAAAAGAACGAGTTTTCGTGAATGCCCGGCACAGTCGAGGCCAATTGGCCAGTCGCAGCGGCTTGGCAAAGCACTGCTAACCATCCGAAGCTACGCCACACCGTCTCCTCTGCGGGCTGTCCCTACTCAATATCGGCATTTCAGCACGTCATCCCTGGCATTCGTCTAGCACACACATACACATACGGACAGCACTTCGGGAGCTCTATAATGCCGAGCGCGAATGCCAACCGGGCGCTTTGCTGTGTAACACCGTGGTACATTATGTATCCGTGAAAGCCGAATGGGCGTCGAGCAAGGCGATGGAGTAAGTGTATGCGCGCGCACGGAGTGAAGTGCGAGCACACTCGGCGCGTAAAATGATAGAGTGAGCGATCCGTAATGACCGTGTTTTCAAGCCACTACTCGAATATAAAGAAAGACGTTTACAAAAGGCGCGGTCATTCGCGCCGAGTTGTTCACGCAGCTTGTACCCACAGTATCCTAATATAATCATAGAGAGCGATATTGTTCGCTCCGTTAGAGAGCCTTTTGTGCGTCTCGTATGCTGAGTTTTGTCAAATAATCATTAAGAAATATATGTGACATTCGAATTATGCATGGGCGTTACGACCAGAAACGTATAAATCTGGAAATAAGAATAGGGTTCATTTAGTTCTCACGAACTCGTTTTTATTCCGCATTAAACAGAATTCTTTACTCTGGTTTCATAATATTCAGTGACATTTACGTTAGTGGAGTAATCGTCAAATGAAACTAATAATGTTGAATCAGGCTGGTTTTCAACAATAATGGATATGAAGGCGGTTAAATATTAACTATTCGTGATATAAAGTGTATACTGATACGTCATTGATAATATCTTGCATTTCTCCCACAAGATTTAAAATTGCAAAAGGAGAAACCTGCTAGTATATTTAGTCATAAATACACGTGCTATAAATATATCGCTGTAGTATTAATACTAAATTTTAAGTTTCCCGCAGGTTCTGCGCAACTCTTTGTATTCACTTTTTTTTAATGCTGCATAACTCCGGAATAGACAACTAACACAACAAATAACTATCGATGAGTGTTGACTCATCAGGAAGATAATACGTGACTAAGATCCACCGCACTACCTCAAATATATCCAACATGTTTCTCATTCAATGTCATGAGGAGCGATAAATCACAAACAAATATATTCATATTCATATATATATATATATTTATATATATATATAAATATATAAATAAATAAATAAATATATATATATATATATAAGAGAGAGAGAGAGAGGAGGGGGAGAGAGGGAAGAGAGACGAAAGAGAGAGCGAGGATAGGTAGATATCAAGATAGATAGATATCAAGAGTCCATAATAAAAGATATATATTATAAGTTAACATATACACTATAGTATATTATGAGTTACATGCCAGAAACTTGGATCATAGAGGTCAACTACCGACTGTCCCAGATAGTGCAGCGGCGCGGTCCATCATTCTTATAGGAGAGCGCGGCGCTATCGCAGTGCGCGTCGGCAGCGGAGACTGTGCGGGGCAGGCAAGCCACTCCGCCGAGATCGCTGAAAGCAGCGATGGATTGACGGTCGGTCCATCGCGTGAGCGTCGTCTTTCCGGCGACCGAGCATTGTAAGGACACGGGCAGCGAGGCTTACGGGCAGGGGCATCAAACGACCGCGGGCAGCACATCCGGCATGATCTCGACAGCCTTGCGTGGAAAGCAGGATCGATCATGCGCTCGCGAATTGCGTCATCGACGACAATACGCGTACGCGACTTCTCGGGCGGCGCGGCTGTTGTTGCGCTGGTGTGCTGCTGGCTCACCGACGCAGACGGACTTGTGCTTAAAAGATCAGGGAGTCGACTAGGAAGCGATGTCGCGACATCGCGCGTTTTGTGTCGTCCGTCTTCCAGTGCAAACCCTCTAACGACGTTTCCTCTGCTGTGTTATTCTCGCGTTGATTGCTGCAATTGCTGTCCGAGGAAATTATCTCGCTCGCGAGCTCCATGGAAGGTGAAGTTTCGCAGTTTTGCGGCACGCGTACAACGTCGCTACGTATTATTGTTACGCCGATAGAAGCTAAAGAGATAAGCCGATAGAGCTAGCGCATAGGATCTTTTCTCTACAGAGTCCGACGTAAGAGATAGCTAGATTCACATGGGAGACGCGTGTAGCGGCGGACCGTGGGTCTGAGTGTAGGGAGGCGGCGGCGTGACTGAGCTCAGTATTGCGCTGTCGTACGGAGACGTCGATCTGCGCGCGCGTCACTTCATACACCCGCACGCCGAACTCTCCGCTTAATAACGCCGCCGCCGCCGACCTCGCTGATTATGTACCTCCTGCGGCTAGTGCGCATTGTTGCGCACCGACCAGGCGTGGCTGGCGTGCGCCGTCCGGGTAATTACGCTGTGGGCGGGGTGTAGCGGCGGAAACCGCCCTCTACAATCTTAATTAACCTCCGAATGGCGGGATTAGCCGAATTTTGCGCACTCGCCCGCGAGCGCACGTGGCGAAGCCGCCGAGCCCCTAAACTCGTCCTTAGGCGCGGATTTCCCGCGGATCGCCCGGCACAACAGCACCCGATCCCAAATTGAAACGCTTTCGACGCAACTTAATGTGCGCGATCATTGGTGCGGTATGGTTGCTATTTAAACGCAGCGAGAGGGCGCCTTTTGGTTAAGGAATATATATTTAATTTAAGTTGGACCGGGATTGATCCTGAAGGCTAAACAATTTACATTATATCCAGTACGCTAACATACTCGCTGAAGCTTGTACGAAACGATTTTTCGAATCAGTTATATGGGGAAAAATAACACTGCCTAATTCAAACTCAACATACTAACACAATCAACGCTCTAAGAAGGACTTCTCTCTCGCCTCTCTCTCTCTTCTCTCTCTCATCTCCTCCTCTCTCTTTCTCCTCTCCTTTCATCTCTATCTCTCTTTGGTTGTGTGGTGGTGTGTGTGTGTGTGTTGTGTGTGTGTGTGTGTGTGTGTGTGTGTGTGTGAAAGGAAACAGAGAGAGAGACAGGGAGAGAGAGAGAGAAAGCGAGAGAGAGATCATTGTCCATCGTAGCTTCATACGTGTTTAGATGCTAAAAGCGTATTATGGATGCAATATATACGAGTTCCTACGGTTGTCCATGCAATGCGCACGTGGACAGCCACTATACTTACGTCAGTATAATGGACAGATGAAGCGTCTCAAATCAATAGCAAGGTTTGTCTAAAGTGCCGGAGGGCTCACATTTCTTACTAGCATTCATCCCGGTACACGAACGGTGCAACACTGCTACGAAAATATTGTTACTATGACAGTGGGTGCTCGCACAAATATCTGACGGGAACTCGGGAGGGAATACGTCACCTTTGATACGACCAAAAGTTGACTTAGCAAATACATCCGCGGCGTAATTAGTTTTCACTACCTGGAATATGAATCTGGAAATCAGGCAAAGTTGCGCGATGCGCGTTTCTGTATCGGGAAAACCTACAGGATTGTCGCCGCGCCAGATACATGCGGGGTCTCGGGCCTTCACGCGAGCACGCGATGCTGTGTTGGCTGACCTAAATCTATGGTCACCTGTGCGAGTGGGGGAGCCACCTCCCTCTCTGCACATCATTACCTACACAATGCAACGTGAATGCATGCTAGCAGCTAGGGTGGGCGCACGCGTTCTCTGTGCCATTTGTGTTCACTGAAGACTGCTCGCGTGATAATATTGTGAAGATGTAAAAAAAGGTAACAAATAAAGTGCCTGTAGTAATCTTTACGAGAAATAAGCTGTTCACTGCGATAATAATAACAACAACAATAATAATAATAATAATAATAATACCAGTAATACTCAAGCAATACATGCAGATGATATCACATTTGGTAAGGCGATTTATTCTCATTTATCGACGAATAAATTAATTGACGGGTTACTTTGAAGTTTAATCACATCGAACTTTTCAAATCAGCTTTTGCTTTGTTCTTGGCGGCGTTACAAAACGATCTAGTACAAACCAATAGAAGGAACGTCGCTTGCAAGTCGCTACCTACAGCTTCCTTTGAATTATAATAGTAAAGAGCGTCCGGAAAATGGTGCCATTAAGAATTCAAGAGACGGTCGTGAACCCGATACGGCGTGTTAGCTTTCGCGCCGAGTAGCGTATAGAAAACGTTTCGTAAACCTAGCGCGTATTTTGGCATCAGATCTATTTTCTGGGCCGTGACCGAGATTTCATGGTCGCTTACATGCAGAAACCTGCTGCCATGCACTAGTCACTCAAGCTCACTGCGTAGCGCCGTGATATTGAAAATTGCTAAAGCAATCATTTATGGCTCATATATTTCCTGCCGCTGCACTTACATAATAAACTATAAAGCTTATGTGAAACTAAGAGTGAAAGAGAGATGGAAGGATGGGTAGACGGAGGGCCGGACGAACGGACGGAAGGACGAATGAACGGAAGATCGGATAAATTTACATATAAACACGGCCGTAGGAAATTTCGATGGAAAATTTCCTACCAACAACATCAAAAGACGAAAATGCCTAGATTTCTGTCCTTCGATTCAAACACCAGTTCCAGTTCAACATGCACATATCTAGTATTTATCCGCATACCCACGTTCGCATTTCAAAGCCAGACGCGCATAACAGAAGCAGGAAATGTGGCAATGCCTCACACCTGCTGCCGCGTGCAGCCGACCCGCATCAATGCGAAAAGAATCATTCGTTGTTTTTCTTCTAATGAAAGACAGTTTATAGATACGTGTCGAAGCCGTGCGCATTGTCAACCGGAGAAGACGGGAAAATATTTTCACAAGAAGTGGGCAGTGGCGAGCAAATATTGCAAATAGGCATGGCTCACCTGCTGTTTGTAGCAACACTCGAGAAAGCCTGCTGCCGATCGGCGTACACATTGTCACGTTCCTCGCCATTCATCATACTAACTCCCCTATAACTCCTACCATATTGTACGCCTTGAAAACAAATTTGTTTTCTTTGCTGTCCACATTATGGCACCTCTTTACGGTTATAAAACTGTAACCTCTGGCGCGCTGCGCAAATACGATTTGGTTAACCTTTTTCGATAAGGAGCTGCGCAACGCAAACAGCGAAGTGTATGCAGCGGAGACGCACAGACGAAGCCCAGACCTCGGCTAGGAATTACCGCTAATCCACACACAACAACGGCGCCCGTGTATTGCAAGCACTTCGTTTACTTAATAGACTAATTGCTGGCGTGTGCGCGACGGATTAGCATTAATCAAAGCGAGCAACGGCGAGATATTGAGCTTTATAGAGTCGTGCGTGTGGATCTGGAGTTGTGTAACTATACCTGCGGGTAACAGTACAAGTGGCATTAATTTGACGACGATGTATACGAAAACACCTAGCAGGTTATACGCGAGGATGTAACCTTGTGTTCTTATGGGCGCAGGCCCACGAAAGCCCAAATGGCTCATTCGAAATTCGAAATTCGAAAATCGACTTCTAAAGACGTTTGTAACCAATCCGATTATGGGTTACATCCCACCGTTCACCTAACCAATTAAAATACGGATTTTATTCTCTAGTTATGCTAGAAATTTGAATTTCGAGATTTAAAATTTTAAAAATAACATTCTAATTTCGAATAGGTCGCCTGATTTTCCTATCAGACCGATAACAACGTCTGTCGCCCATTGTGGTCCACAAGCATTTCTATACTATATGGAATTTACCATTGTGCTTATATTGGCATGCTTCTATAGAATGTAACACATCAAATTACTTTCATTATTATACTAACATGCTGTTTATGCCAAAGTAGGCTATTATAAACCTCACACGTTCATATACATTCTATTCTTTCTCAATATTACGCCATTGCTGCTACAGCTGCTACTCATATACTCTTGCTACTACTGCTGCTGCTACTACTACTACTACTACTACTACTACTACTACTACTACTACTACTACTACTACTACTACTACTATTACTACTACTA
>NW_014577073.1:990729-995729 GCF_000485595.1 Priapulus caudatus
TACTACTACTACTACTACTACTACTACTACTACCACTACTACTACTACCATACTACTACTACTACTACTATTGGTGGTGCTGCTGCCGCTGCTGCTACTACTACTGCTACTACTACTATTATTACTACTACTACTACTACTACTACTACTACTACTACTACTACTACTACTGCTACTACTGCTGCTGCTGCTGCTACTACTACTGCTACTACCACCACTTCTACAACTACTACTACTGCTACTACTGCTGCTACCACCCCTACTACGACTACTACTACCACTACTACTACTACTACTGCTGCTGCTGCTGCTGCTACTACTGCTACTACTACTACTATTACTACTACTACTACTACTACTACTACTACTACTACTACTACTACTACTACCACCACTACTACGAGTACTACTACCACTACTACTACTACTGCTGCTGCTGCTAGTACTACTACTACTACTACTACTACTACTACTACTACTACTACTACTACTACTATTACTTTTACTACTACTACTACTTCTTCTTCTTCTTCTTCTTCTTCCTAATCTTACTCATCTTCTACTACTACGATTTCTAAGGCTGCTGCTGCTACCACTACTGCTACTACGAAAGCCCAGAAGGCTCATGGGAAATGCGAAATGCTAAGTGCGGAAAGCTAAAAGCGGAAAGTGTAATACAGAACCAATAGTACCAGATAATAAGAGACTCAGTATTACAAAAGCTAAGCATGCGGAAAGCTAAGTGCTGATTCGCTGTACATAAAGTCGCAGTTTACATTTCGCATTTCGCATCTTGCATTTCGCATTTCGCATCTCGCATTTCGCATTTCGTATTTCGCATCTCGCATTTCGCATTTCGCATTTCGCATTTTGCATGAGCCTTTTGGGCTTTCGTATGCTACTGCTTCTGCTACTGCTCCCGCTTCTACTGCTACCACTACTGCTACTGCTTCTGCTACTGCTGCCGCTTCTACTGCTACTACTACTGCTGCTGCTGCTGCCACTACTGCTACTGCTTCTGCTACTGCTGCCGCTTCTACTGCTACTACTACTGCTGCTATCGCAGCTGCTGCTGCGTGACTCTATACAATGATGTTTTCCCTGCCAAACCTTGCGTCTTATACATTACTTAATTTCGCTCACGCACTCTATATGTTGCCAAGCATAAGCGGCATGATGAACTGGGCACGTAAGGAAATAACGTTACAATTACTACATTCTTGAAGATTCGTGAACATTAAATTTCACGTTTTATATTCGCCTGTTTTTTGCGCCTATTTGTCGTCGTTGCGTTTTAATGCAGTTATGCAGATTGCATGAGTGCGAAGAAATTACATAATAGTATCTATTCGAAAATTAGATGCCTTACGCGTAAATCGCCATACCTTGCACACAGTTAATTATGCTCGCGATAACAGACAGTTAATTTCAACGATTTTACGAAACTTCTCAAGTTATAATGATTCGGTCCATGAAAATTGTAATTTACTTCTTCGTGCGGGCCCATATAACGTGAATAGCTAAATTAATTTTTTAAAGTATTCAGTAGTAATTGCATAAATGATTACAGAGCGTATTTATGTGCAGCGCGTATGTATATCGAAATGTCTGGCCAACCTTAGACTATATCCACGGGTATTAAGCGAGCAAAAAATTATAAATAGCATCTATAGGAGCTATAAACGTGCACTGCAGTAGGCTATAAGGTTAATTACGCGTATGGACCCATTACAGTTCCCAGTGTGCCGTAATTCAAACGGTCTTGCGGTGTCTCACTTTAATTTATACCCCACAGTAAGCTTAGAATTAATGTACATTTTTGGTACCGCCTTCCGTATAACCACAGCAATCGACAACGTTAAACGTAGCAGTAAGGTCCATATTTACGTTTAAGATCTTCTGATAATGCATGTACGCAGCATTTCGTCCGTATATATACTATTCATGATCACACCCTTACATCGCTCAATGCCGCCTAAAGGTGTACGAACGGCGAAAAGCGAGGTGCACCTTCTACAGACGTTGTTTGATTCCAGAACATGCTAAAACTATAAAGGCCTAACGTGTGATATGTGAAGAGGAATGTTGGGAAACGATGATGGCAGGCACCAATTTAGTTGGCAACGAATAATTTCTACTGGTGCAAAAACAAGAGAGTGTGGTTTAGATATTGCATAGTATCATGATAGTATCGAACCTTTTCCTACCCCCTGTCTATGTATTTGAAACTTTCAGTGATACAATATCCGCTACAAACCTATATCATAACCATCGACAACGATTGAATGGCGTCCGGTAGCTGGTAAAGAATACGTTGACGAGTGAGGGGAAGACATTGTGTGAGAGAGGGGGAGAGGGCAAAAGACATGCTAAAACACATAAAAGGAGGTAAATGATAGGAATAAAACAAGGAAAAGTAAATGATAAAAAGATGATACCTATCTGCTAATTATCTATGAACCAACATAAACGCAATAACACGATTTAGCCAAGTGTTATATTCTGTTTTCTGAAGGATACACAGGGTTTCCAGTCACGCGCTCTCCACACCTACCTCATACCCATGCACATATACGCACACACACACGCACGCACACGCACGCACGCGCGCGCACACACACACATACACACACACACACACACACACACACACACACACACACACAACAGCAGGGCAGCACATACACCCATATCAGCCCACACACCACACACTATCACACACACACACACACACACACACACACACACACACACACACACACACACACACACACACACACACACACACACACACACACACACACACACACACACACACACACACACGCACACACACACACATAAACACAAGAGAGCGCGCGTACAGAAACAACACACACACGCACGCGCGCGCGAAATCAATATGGCTGCGTAAACAGAGCTTAACGCGCGCGCGCGCGCGGTGGCGTTGTTAGAGCGCGGATAGCTTGTCATGAAGCGGACGAGGCAAGCCGTGCGCTCGTGCATGTGATACGCCGCAATTAGTCAGCGCGGGGCGGCGGCATCGTCAGCGCGGGGCGGCGGCATCGTCAGCGCGGGGCGGCGGCATCGTCAGCGCGGGGCGGCGGCATCGTCAGCGTGGAGCGGCGGCATCGTCAGCGTGGGGGTAGCGGCATCGTCTCCCGCCATCTGCGTCGCCGCTGCTGCGTGCGTCGTCGCCGGACGGCGTGTCGCGCGTTTCCCCGGGACCATAAATCAGTGACTACGAACGTGGAGAGGTCAATCGCGGTTTTCACCGAATTCCTGTCACCCGTGTCGGCTTTTAGTGGCTCCGATTGGCGAAGCGCATGCAGATAGGCGCCTCGTTTACATATGCAGCGGAATTATATTACAAGGATATTATTCGTAATTTAATTACGGGGGAAGTGCTATCGATCAGGGCCTTTGTACATTTCACCTCGCGTTAATTGAAACCCTTGCGCATTACGCTCCCGGCATGAATGTTTTAGTTATGTTTATTATATATGATGATGCTTATAATTGAAAATCGCGTAAATAATTTAGCAGACAGTATGAATACCTGCGTGATGGCCTAATGGTGTCGTCAAAGACAACGATTGCGAGGTATCGATTCGCGCTCTCTCTCTCCCGCTCCTCGCCAAGCCTTTGTGAAGCACTTTCAAGGCTCTTTCAAACAAACCAGAGGCGCGCTGTGGGTTAACGACTAGGGGTTGCGAGACAGCAACGGCTCCGCGTCGATTTAATCTAAGAAAAACTAACGAGTAAAGCCGAGGTAAAGCCACCCTGGTGAGTGGAACACCGCCTGCACGTGACCCCCTAGCGGTAGGGTCGCGATAAGAAGAAATGCCTTGTCGATAAAGTTTCGCGCATTCACGCCTAAGAATCAAACATTTACAACGAGTATAAGCGTGTAAATGACGCTATCACACCGACACTCGACGAACAGCAACATAAATACTTTACTCGCGAAAAGTTTCCGCGCGCTGAGTCGAGATTTCCGATAAACTTTCCAAGAATATCCGATTCTGTGTATACGCCTCCGTGTGTCGGCATCGCGTGGCGTACATGTGCTGCTACCGTAACATGACTTCAGTCGCCAGCCTGCCTTATCGGCGATGTGAAAGCGCCAACGCAGTCACGCTAACTGCAGGCGCAGAGTTGCTTAATTTGTCGGTTTAATTACCCGTAATTAAACGGCTTTTGGAAGGTTTTCCCGACCATACTGGTAACTCCTCAATTTATGTAATGTGAATATATATATATATATATATATATATTGGAGTCTTTATAGTCGCATAGCGTACTGCAAAGAGATAAGAGGTTGCATAATACTTATCGGTGGAAGCGATTACTGCTCGTACACCCATCCGGTAACTCTTTGATGCTTTTGTAAGAGCCTGCTCTACACACCGATTATTTATATACAGATGTGTGAGTCGCGAAAATAATTATTGTAATCATGCGAACAGGATGCGCTAACCACCAGACGTCAACCCCATGCACGTAACATCAACAGGCAATTGACATGGTCCATTAATTGTTTACCTTATCTGTGACAGTAATACGGAAACGGAACATTAACGCCCAATTTTCTAGCAGAGTCCCGTGTGAAAATAAGGCCATGTTTACTTTAGTAATATTAGTTAGATACGCTTACATCATGAGTATTGTTATGGCATGTTGTGGCATGGCATGCAGGCAGCACTATCCACGTAAACAGATAACGGTCGCACAAGGGGGGGGATGCGGTCTAAAAAAGGTTAAGGCGTAGTTATATCGCACCTACCTTATCTACAATAAAGCCTGGATTATTATGTATATATATATATATATATATATATATATATATATATATATATTTACTGACATTCTCTGACTGACTTCTCGACATACTGACATACTACATATTCTTTATATTATTGTTTTATGTTATTTACATCGATCACAATAGCATTTTAATTTATGCTGAGCCGCGCGTGCTCACATATATTAGTCCGTGG
>NW_014577073.1:1000729-1005667 GCF_000485595.1 Priapulus caudatus
CGTAAGATAGGTCTCGTCATGTTGAATCGTGATGGGTCTAAGCTAAAGAACGAAAGCGAAAATGTCGAATTGGGACACGTGGTGTCACGGAATAGCTGCAAACATGCGTAGCTTCTGCGCAGAATATTTTACCTGGCTCGCGACGAAACTAGAACGGTATATGAACTCTTCTCCGGCATTGCTTGTTTTCCTGCAATTCCGTCTTCGTTGTGTACGGGGAGCGATCGGCATGCGCGGTGTAATCATGCTCAGAACGGTGATGCTTTATTTTTACATAGCGCAGCACATCTGAGAATGACGTACGGGATATAGGTATTTGAATTTGCTAATTTTGACCAGAAATCATTCACTTAACCAGCCTGCGATTGCACGCCTGGCGCATCTGTGTTTTATCTTTCACGTATGTAATGTGCGTGTGTGTAGCGCATATGTTCGAATCGGGCTTCAAAACGTAAAAAATGTGGGAAATGTATGACGCAGAATGTCAATACGCTTCATCCGAGCTACTATACACTGCGATAATTAAACTACAGCTAATTCCGAAAATGCCTTTGCACATTTCAAACGCAACTGTTCGTTCTCATTTCCAATCTTCGCGTGGCGTTGTTGAGGCATAATTGTCTTGTTTTTCTAACAAACAAATTATACAATCGTGCTCAATACTCCTCTATGGGTTTCATCAGAAAACGCAGATTTGGTTTTCATACGGCATTTACACAGGTGCTGCTCACAGCCCTGTATTGGGTACAGGTAAATTATGTCATGCAAAGGTATATGTTATTATTCAACCTATTCATTCAAGCTCAAATGAAATTACCAACGTAAATTACTAAATACATTTATAAATATGCAGCCGTAGGGAAGCAGCGAAATTTTGCTGACTAGTATTTTATATGAGGTGTTCCTGTTAATATATATTGTGTAATTACATATGGAATCGCGTTTTAAAATGCGTTCGAGCCCGTATTTACCATCACGTGTGACGTCATACTGTGCTTCAATAGAATTATACAATCAAAACCGTCAACACTTCGTTATTGTTACCGACGAGCGCTCGGATAGTGAAACAGACTACGAGGTTTAGATGATCGCATGAACGTCAAAATTTACTGTCTGTAATAATAATATTCAACCAACATGTTCCTGGCTTCCCCTTTGATATTAGGTAGGTCTTGGAAATGTTGTCTTGGATTGTGTTACAGCCACTAAATGTACGACTGTCTTATGCGCTACAAGGCTATCTCAATGTAGTATCCGAATTTGCCGCTTTCATCATCGTTAAATGTACCTTGCTCTTGTTGCAGCGGCCAACGTCGGCAATGACGACAATTTCCGACAACACGTGTTACCTAACCGATTATTTCATATATTCTTGCCATGGAAGGACTCACGCTCTTTGGAGCGTGGTGTTATATATATATATATATATATATATATATATATATATATATATATATATATATTACTGACATTCTTCTGACTGACTTCTGACATACTGACATACTACATATTCTTTATTTATTTGTTTATGTTTATTTACATCGATCACAATAGCATGTTAATTTATGGCTGAGCCAGCGTGCTCACATATATTACCGTGGGTTAACAACATGTTCTGCTTGCATCTATGACAAATACGACATACGCATATACGCTCTCCTATGACACTATTTATCATAGAACGATATGAAGAATATTGGCGAGTCAACTTCGTTCCGCTTTACAGCTGAAATTCACTGCTTGCGTACATAATAGCGCTCCTAAACTCCTATGATGCGCACAACACATACAACAATATTTATCATAGGAAGAATCTTCTTATGACAAATAGTGTAATAGTAGAGCGTATATGTGTATGTCGTATTTGTCATAGATGCTAGAAGAACAGGCTGGAGTTACTCGTAACAATGTCCCGTAATTAGAATTTACGTTCATCGTGATCTAATTATACGGTTGGTCTAATTACGATATCTGCTAATATTCTCGCCGCGCCACGCAGAGCCGACAATAATAATTCTAATTCTAGTTTTTATAATATGTTCATGTTCCTGCATACTTCTCGCAGTTATTTATTTTTTATTTTTTGGCGTAATATTAATTCCCAGCATGATGACGACGCTGAATAGAATATCGCATAAGTAACTTCTAAACGTACTATAGATGCAATATACGACAGGTACTCTATTGTCTTAATAGTTACTATTGGCAGTAAAAACGTCTTCGTTAGCGTTGGCACTGTCATTATCAATATAAACGTGAATTCGCTGTTAAATGTACGCGAGCGCACGCACGCACGCACACGTGCACACAGACTACACACTCCTACCCATACACACATACTCGCACGTATGCATCATACGTACGCACACGCACACGCACACGCCCTCGCACACACACACACACGCCCTCGCACACACACACGTACGCACACATACACGTACACGTACGTACGCACACAGGCACGCCCTCGCACACACACACGTACGCACACACACACGTACACGTACGTACGTACACGGGCACGCCCTCGCACACAGACGTACGCACACACACACGTACACGTACGTACGCACACGCACATACGTACACGTATGTACGCATACGGGCACGCCCTCGCACACACACACACGTACGTACGCACACACGTACACGTACGTACGCACACGGGCACGCCTTCGCACACACCCACGTACACGTACGTACGCACACACACATACGTACACGTACGTACGCACACGGGCACGCCCTCGCACACACACACGTACGCACACACAAACATACGTACACGTACGTACGCACACGCACACGCCCTCGCACACACACACGTACGCACACACAAACATACGTACACGTACGTACGCACACGCACACGCCCTCGCACACATACACACGTACGCACACATACACACACACACACACACACACACACACACACACAAACACAACACACACACACACACACAACACACACACACACACACACACACACAACACGTACACTCCGCACGCATACGCACACCGCTCGCCTCGTTCAGATACATTGCCCGCACGCGTGCGTCCGTCAATTCAAATACACGTACGCATACGGGCACGCCTTCGCACACACACACACGTACGCACACACACAACGTACCCACTACGTACGCACACACACATACGTACACTGTACGTACGCACACGGGTACGCCCTCGGCACACACACACGTACGTACGCACACAAGTACACGTACGTACGCACACGGGCACGCCCTCGCACACAACACGTACGCACACACAAACATACGTACACGTACGTACGCACACGCACACGCCCTCGCACACACACACGTACGCACACATACACACACACACAACACACACACACACACACACACACACACATACACACACACACACACACACACACACACACACCACACACACACCACACACACACACACACGCGCGCGCCGCGCGCGCGCGCGCGCGTCACGTCGCGCACGCATCGCATACGCACACGCTCGCTTCGTTCAGATACATTGCCAGCAACGCGTGCGTCCGTCAATTCAAATAACGACTTCAAATTCGCTGAGACAGCCACCTCTACCGCGGCGTGACAACCACACCTGAGGTCTTGCGCGTACCTTACTAGCTTTTATAATAGCCATCCCTCCCATCTTCCCGTGAGTGTGTAACCAGGCACACGAGCACCATACGCGGACTGGATGCGCCGTAAAATAAGTCATCCAGGGGGGCGTGGAGAGGCATGAGCGCGCAGCATGCACACGCACGCGGCCGTTTCCTGAGCAGCGACGCGCGTTGGCAGATAACACGCGCTGCGAAATTTATATAAAATTATTCGAATCTTCCTGTGCGGCCATTGTAGGCGACACAATAGCGGGCCGCGTACGGCGGCCGACCACGGTTGGCGATGCTTGAATACGCATTACATGTGAGTTAGAGGGGATATCGGACGCGATTACGCTGCTCTCCTGGTCGCATGCGAGCGCGCGCACACAACCGCAGCGGATGTACTGATCTTCGACGAGTGAGAAATTTGAGTTATTTATTCCTTTTCTTCTCGCCAGATTGCGACGACAATACCTCGCTAGAACTGCCGATAAGCAGAGTGGTTTAGCGACGGCAGTGGAAGCAGCAACAATCTCCATAGGCGCCGGTGTCCGGAGCCACTTGTAGAGATAACGCGCTGACATATCTCTATTTACTATTGCCGCCGCTAACTCCTGTACTTACTATAAGGGCCATCTAACGAGACTGGGAGATCTCCCACACTTAGTGTGGTTCTGTGCGACACACTTTAAATCTCCGTAGAACACATCATAGTTTACTTGCACTTTACTGTGTTTAGTATAGGAATATCAGACCGATCTATGTTTTTACAACGTGATATATATATATATATATACGCTGCAAGAGCTCATAAACATTAATCAAACCCCCACCCCACCCACCCAACCACCCAACACCCACACAAACACACACACACACACACACACACACACACACACCACACACACACACACACAACACACAACACACGCACACTTACATACATACACACACACACATACACACAACACACACACACACACACACACACACACACACACAGCCAGCACACACAAACGTACACATACATAAACCCATAATGACCACGACAACGACGTCGACAGCCAGTGCCACTACTATACACTGTTGCTACTACTACTACTACTAGCTACTCACTACTACTGACTACTACTACTACTACTACTACTACTACTTACTACTACTCTACTACCTATACTACTACTACTACTACTACTACACTACTACTACTACTACTACTACTACTACTTACTACTACTACTACTGACTACTACTACTACTAATTACTACTACTACTACTACTACGCTACTACTACATACTAACTACTACTACTAACTACTACTACTACT
>NW_014577073.1:1006833-1023133 GCF_000485595.1 Priapulus caudatus
CGCCAGCACATCTGAGAATGACGTACGGGATATAGGTATTTGAATTTGCTAATTTTGACCAGAAATCATTCACTTACCAGCCTGCGATTGCAACGCCTGGCGCATCTGGCGTGTTCTCTTTCACGTATGTAATTGGCGTGTGTGTAGCGATATGTTCGAATCGGGCTTCAAAACGTTAAAAATGTGGGAAATGTATGACGCAGATGTCAATACGCTTTATCGAGCTACTATATACTGCGATAATTAAACTACAGCTAATCCGAAAATGCCTTTGCACATTTCAAACGCAACTGTTCGTTCTCATTTCCAATCTTCGCGTGGCGTTGTTGAGGCATAATTGTCTTGTTTTTCTAACAAACAAATTATACAATCGTGCTCAATACTCCTCTATGGGTTTCATCAGAAAACGCAGATTTGGTTTTCATACGGCATTTAACACAGTGCTGCTCACAGCCTGTTATTTGTACAGGTAAATTATGTCATGCAAAGGTATATGTTATTATTCAACCTATTCATTCAAGCTCAAATGAAATTACCCACGTAAATTACTAATACATTTATAAATATGCAGCCGTAGGGAAGCAGCGAAATTTTGCTGACTAGTATTTTATATGAGGTGTTCCTGTTTAATATATTATTGTGTAATTACATTGGAATCGCGTTTTAAATGCGTTCGAGCCGTATTTACCAATCACGTGTGACGTCATACTGTGCTTCAATAGAATTATACAACAAAACCGTAAAACTTCGTTATTGTTACGGCACGGAGCGCTCGGATAGTGAAACGACTACGAGTTTAGATGATCGCATGAACGTCAAAATTTTACTGTCGTAAAATAATATTTAACCAACATGTTCCTGGCTTCCCCTTTGATATTAGGTAGGTCTTGGAAATGTTGTCTTGGATTGTGTTACAGCCACTAAATGTACGACTGTCTAGCGCTACAAGGCTATCTCAATGTAGGTATCCGAATTGCCGCTTTCATCATCGTTAAATGTACCTTGCTCTCTGTTGCAGCGGCCAACGTCGGCAATGACGACATTTCCGACAACACGTGTTACCTAACCGATTATTTCATATATTCTTGCCATGGAAGGACTCACGCTCTTTGGAGCGTGGTGTTATTATATATATAATATATATATATATATATATATAAACAATATAACCTTGTTGGTAAGGGCCACCGAATTGCGTTGCACTATGCTCTCTGTATTATTATGATCTCCCAGTATTCTTTATTATGATAATACGGAGTTTTCGTTCATCGATAATCATTATTCGTACATTTTAATTAAATGTCTGATACGTCATATGCATTTCTAGATTTTCGTTACTAGGTCGACATACTGAGCATGACAACCGCTGAAATGATTTCTAAATCATGTAAACGCTGTTCATGATTTTATCCGTATTCCAACCGGCCACTTAACCCCCCCCCCCCCCCACGATGATGGGCGAGGAATGCAATTATTATATAGACAGTAATTATTGTGTTCGTGTTTTCTCTCCGCACCCCTTCCCCCCTCTCTCTCTCTCTCTCTCTCTCTCTCTCTCTCTCTCTCTCTCTTTCTCTCTGTCACTCTCTCTCTCTTTCTCTTTCCTCCTCCCCCCTCCCTCTCTCTCTCTGTCTCTATCTCTCTCTCTCTGTCACTTTCTCTTTCTGTGTACGAGTTACTCTCGTATGCTTGCTTCTGATGAACGAACCTGTATCCACCGTGCTTCTTTAATAATAAAAAATGTGTTATGAGTATACTGATGTGTGTTGCTGTTATCGTTTACCGGTTCTAATGCATAGTTCTATGCTATCAGTTTAGCACGTCGGCATCTTTTACATGATCTCATCCACGCGCATCGCTTGATGCCGTTATCTATCAATATCAATTAAGTAAGCTCAATTAATATTAATTGCAACGCTGCTTGAACTGCGGCGAGGCATGCGTGCGGTCGGCATACAAAACGCTTACTAGATGACATCGAGAGAAATTTATAGCGTTAACAACTCAATTAACAATGGTTTCGTATATGGAGTTCGATGGGTGCATTTACTTGTCAGCGGTATTGTCCGGGGCGAATGCACTAGGTATAATAGGCATGCACAGACATTAAAGCATAGACAAAAAAAAGCGTAGACAAATACTGACAGAAGCATTAACAGACCAGGCACACAGACGCTTACACTCACGAACGCACTCACGCACGCGCACGCGCACGCAGATACACAACACGAGCGCACAGACGCACGCACATATCCGAACACAGTCACGCGCGCTCTCACATACAAGCACGCATCAGCGCGCATCCACGCAAGCACGCACGCACATTAAATTCATTTTCACTGGCACTTTGACATTCAAGCCGGCTCTCATTACATACTTGATTAACGTATTCATGATCGCCTCCACAGCGCACGTACGTAATGAATCTTGCCGTCTACCTACACGACAGGCGCGCTACGACGCGAGTTAAAAAGTCAGTACGCGCTTGTAGATCGTGATTGAGTTGCGTAGACGGTTTCCCTCGCATGCTTGAATTAATGAAATTGAATTAAATGCGGAATAAGTTGGTAATCAACCGCACACAGCTGCGGATATATTCAACGCCGCATTACACCGCGGCGCTCAGTTTAGAGCTGCGCCGAGAAAACATTAAGCATACATCATCATCGTCCACTGCGTCTTGACACATTATCAAGTCATCATTTCACCCTCAATTGAGCTCGAGCCGAATTAGTTACAGGTACTTGGTCGCGGACTGCAGCCAAACAGCCAAGAGGGGGCCGCGCGCCAGCACTTTAGCTGTATCACGCTATCCTATCGGCTCTTCCATTTGGTAACGTTAACCCTTCACCGCTTTCACATTTCAGCAAATCTCGGGGATCTTGCGTGCACGTATTATGGGGGTATGTCGTTTATCGGTTATCTATAAGCAAGAGCATATAAACGGTTATGGTAAGAATGTATAATGGTTTGTGCTCTTGGTGTAACGCATTGTGCGGGGCATTTCCTTTGAAGAATCAATGGAACAGGGAAGTGATTGAAAAAAGGACGACTTTAACCGTTTCCCGCCTTGGGAGAGTTTTACTCGTCTCATCGTGGTTTTCGTAAATACAGCTTAAACAAAATAGATATTAATCATCCTAGGTCAGAGATCGAACGCGATCCGAATGAAACCTTCGATGAATATCACCGATGGCGGCTATAAACAATGTTATGCATGCGCGCGGTATATAATATCGAAAGAGGGAGTAAATCCAGCGGAGAGATTCAGCTAGCTTGGCGGATTTTCGGCGGCGAATGTTGACGGCGCACGTAATAAATCACCGCGAATTCAATTGTTCGACAATATGGCCGTCGCGATCAGCCCATTGCTGCCCGATCAGGCTGCAATACGACAATATTTAACGCCGGCAATGCTACAAACGATATAAGGAACAGTTAATTTCCGCGCCGCGTGAGCTACCCTCTCGTGTTTCGAGCGACCGCGGGCCGACGCACAAAGAAAACGAGTCGACGGGAAAAAGAACTCTCGACCGCGAACACAACCGCGCGCACTCACTGGCCGCGCGTCGCTACTCAGGGCGTCGTAATCTGGGAGTAAGCGCACACACGAGCACGATCGTCCGCGTAATAAACGCTCCTTTATCTTCGACACGACACGACGCCGCTAGCTTTGATGGCATGCGCGAGTAGTGAATTCCCGACATTTCCCGGCATCTCCCATTTATCGGCCGGTTACCCCGCGGCAGCTCAACATCGGGCAACAGGAGACGCGTTGAACGCGCACACACATTGCAGGTGCTTTAATCATTGTTTAATCTTGTTAATTAATCTCGCAGCCGTAACGGGGTAATCACAAACCAGCACGCGACGTAACTGGAGCTAAATCTCTACAACACGACCGAGCTAGGCATGAAACGTGCAAAATATAGACACGTGAGTTTGAGAAAATTGAGTAATATTCATTGCAAACTTTATAACTCTATGCTAGCATCAAAAGGCATTCGTACACTATTTAGTAGGGACGCATATACGTGTGTATCAAGAGTAGATAATAACACATGTGTTATTGTCTACTCTTGGTGTGTATGTACGTACGGGAGCAAGAACGTATATATTGTAATAAAAATGGTTTTTATCAAAAGCAAATAAATCCTAACATAACACGGGTTTACATGCTCATGTGAATGTGCCTCTGATATCAGATATCTCAATACGATAGCGCGAGATGGTACCTCCCCGCACGGGCAACGAACGATACACCTTGTTCCGAGTCACCGCAAAACAGGAAAGACAACATAAGGCTGATGACATTAGCCTGTATGGTTGTCGTTGTTGTCATTCATCGTCATCATAGTCAGCAGCAGCAGCAGCAGCAGCAGTAGCAGCAACAGCCGTAGCAGCAGAAACAGCAGAAACAGCAGAAACAGCAGCAGCAGAAGCAGAAGCAGCAGCATTATCAACATCATCAGCATGATCATCATCGTCGTCATCATTATATTAACGGAAGTAAAAGTGATTTATACTACATGGGAATGTAACGGTAATAACACACGGTAAAGTAATGCAATATCACACGGGAAGGTAACGACAATATCACACGGTAAAGTAACGACAATATCACACGGGAAGGTAACGGTAATATCACACGGTAAAGTAACGCAATATCACACGGGAAGGTAACGGTAATATCACACGGTAAAGTAACACAATATCACACGGAAAGATAACGGTAATATCACACGGTAAAGTAACGCAATATCACACGGGAAGGTAAATATATATATACACACACACACACACACACACCACACACACTACACACACACACAACACGACACAACACAACACACACACACACACACACACACACACACACACACACACACACACACACACACACACACACACACATATATATATATATATATATATAACACGGGCGGATAAAAGTATTATCATATGCGTACGGTCCTATCGCGCTTGTGCGATGATGATGCCTGTATATACATCGAGTTTATAATACATTTGAATAACACTCTCCGCACGCATGTAGTGAGTCATGCGTTCGAATTCAACTTCCAAGCGTCTCCTTCAGAATCACTGTTTAACTGATCATTTGTCACAATAATGAAATCTCTGTGACTTTGTAAAGAGGTTGTCGGCCTCTTACCGCGCGCTCGCATTCACTTGCAAATTTTCTACAGCTGTCGCAAGCCTACAAGTGGCGTACGTTATTTATCTGGGCGGACTCATCAAGCGAGGGCAAAAGTCTCCGCACCCTACTACGCGTCATCTCCCTGACACCGCGTCCACGTTGACTCCCGTGTACTCGTTTTTGCCTGCGACCCGAAAAGCAACCAGGGTATCGCTCCCCGACGTGGCCCGACTCAGTCGGCAATTTCGCGCAAAGCCACTTCAGACCACAAGCAAATCATATGTTTCGTTTTGTGTTTCAGTTATGTCAGAAAAATGATATTATGTAGCTTTCATTGTCGGCTGACAAGGCAAATAGGGCCTTGAGCACGCGCAGTGGGACAATGCGGCCGCCGGCCCCCGTGACGGCTTAATGACGGCGTCTGAATGCAACTGACCGTCTGTTCCTTACAATTGTTCGCTCTCCCGCTCAGGCTCCCTACCTATACTCACTACCACATCTGTTGCACGACTCGCCACCATAGCGCTCGCAGTGCATGTGATCGCTCACGGTGACTTTACTGCCGACAGCCTCGTGCAGTACAGGCGCGAGCTGCTTGTGTGTGTGTGTGTGAGTGTGTGTGTGTGTGTGTGTGTTTTTATTTCGTGCCATGTAGTGATCGTGCATCCGGCCGTGTATGCGCCCGCTCTCCTATATATGCTTGAATATAGCAATGAGCGCTGACCGCTCGCTATTGGGTATATTTGGCCAGACATGCACGGATATCTAGAGATTAATTCGATCAAACATCAGCAAAACGAATATCATCAGTTATATATTCGAACGTATAAGAATGAATATTGTACTTGAATAAGAGACTGGAAGAAAGAGAGAGGGAGAGAGAGAGCGATCAAGAGAGCGGGATAGAGGAATGAGATGGTTGCTACATATAAGATCGATGTATTTTATAATATATTCACAACACTTAAATTCCGATTCTGCATCATTTACGTACATTCAATCTACTTTCGCACTTTTTTGCTCCGATTGCATCGATTATCCAATCAATAGTTTACTCGATGAATACGTAAATCCTCTTCCCGGATTATTACTGCAAGACGAGGACAAATTAAAGCTGTATACGAAACCCCATTATTGGAGCCTTTGCGAGATTTTATCAAATATTAACTGTCTTCGATTTTATATCAAGCGCTGATTCGGCTGCATACCACATGAGAGAAATGTATAACCATTTTTAGAAATATTAAGTTAGACATGTGGAAAATAGCTAGGTTACACAATAAGGAAATTTAAATGACAGTCGTCTCGTTTTAGGCTGAATTTACTCTTCTTTAGAAAAGTGACACGCCGCCAATCATACGCCTGACATTACATTTAAGCTTAAAAGCATGCAACACAGTAGCAACATGCAAAATAAACCTTTTAATGCAAAAATTTATGTTTCAAACCATTCAACCATCTTGACGGATGCAAGTTATGTTACCAGTTTTACGCGCATCACGTTCACTACCGGTAAAAATATAGGGAGTGCGTTTTAAATACTACATTGATAGTATATGCAGTCTGCTATCAGTGTAAAGGAAATACGACGTTCTACGTTGCATATAGATAAAGGAATGCGCGGTTACGTTATTCATGTTACAGATTTTGCACAGTGAATCTTTTTATAGATAGAACATGTGCTTTTGTCGCATCGATTTCACAGAACAAAGCACTGTACCGACACAAAGTGCATCACGTGGCCAAATGTCGTCATGATAGGCGCAGGTTTTAATTGACAAGGATTAATAATTGAGGAGAACTCGTTAAAAGGCAGGTGTTAATGTTTCCGTTCTCGGCTCGCAATTTTGGTGTCGTCGCGCGCGCACAAGCGCACGCACGCACACACACACGCCCATACATATCCGCACAACACTCACTCACGCTCAAGAGACATACATGCACGGAAACACACACACACACGCATGTATGTATATATGCGCTCGCCTTGCTATATGAATCGCTGAGGTGTGATAATACGTATGCGCCTGCTCGTGTATCCACTCTATACACTTACCGCTGCTGCTAGGCACGCGCGCAGGCATGGCTAACAGCTCTGTAGCTTCTTCACCCGCTACTCTTATAGAGCCGAGATAGAGCGTGGCACCGACTATGCAAAAACATGCCGCCTTTGATGTACTTGGCTATAAGGAGTTCGCCCGCGCCGTTGTGAAGTTGCAGCGACATTAAAAGGTGCTAAGTAGCACAAAGCGACAACGCGTAAATAATACTGTTGGCATTCGTTTCTGCGGGAAATAATGAATTAAAAGGCTATCCGGCTTTAATCGGAAAAGTTGCATTAGCCGCCTGTGCGACGCTATGTCCACTCGGATGCCGTTACGTGCGCCGGAGACTTCAAAGGTAATGCCGTACCGCAACTGGCTTCATATACACTCTTCGCACTTTCCTATTCAAACCGAGCGAGAAAGCTATGGCATTTTTTCGGTAGAGTGCGTAATCTTAGAGCTCGACAACAAACCTACCCCCTCCCACCGCGCGCTTACCCTCCCCCGTAGCGCGGGAAAATGGATTTCAAAGAGTTGTGTCCTGAGGTCAAGCAAGCGGCTCTCCAAAGACAACGATATGTGAAGGAAAGCTCCTTTATCGCGGACTCCGCCCTCGCTGAGCCTACACTCGCGTGAGGCGAATGTATGTACTTTAGTATCATCTCTTTAGTGTTCATTATTTTTTCTATAAAAATAGATGCGAACACGGGGTTTGTCGTGAGGCGTTATTACATCGTGTATTACGATAACATGTTTCGGTGTGTGTGTGTGTGTGTGTGTGTGTGTGTGTGTGTGTGTGTGTGTGTGTGTGTGTGTGTGTGTGTGTGTGTGTGTGTGTGTGTGTGTGTGTGTGTGTGTGTGTGTGTGTGTGTGTGTGTAGGCGAATTTAATCGTGTTCGATGACTGGCAAATAATCGTCGCCGGTTTCGTGATCGTGTGTTAATTATTGTGCGACGGGTTTGTTTACCTGCATGCACGCATCATGCAGATGCTATCAGAACACCTTGCTGTAATCAATATCTATTAAGTTTATTTTACTTTTTCTGCCATTCTTTCGATTATATCAATTCTAGTTTTAATCTTTCGCACACAAACCTGAACATACGCACCCTCGGTCTATTATCTTATTGGGTAGCGACGCTTTTTCTCCGTCGGCTATAAGTAATAACGTTAGCAAGTAAGTGTTGATATAATTTTCTCCAGTCACGCACTAGTGTAGGATTAAACGACTGCTGCGTACACAAGGGCCGGCATTCAAAGCTACTCTATTAATAATAACACTAAATAATTCTTTGTTGTATGCTAATTACCCGGCGAAAGATCGAAACAGCCAGCGAACGGGAGGCTGTGGTTTCTAATCACGCGCCTGCGAAACGTGTGCAAACGGCATCTAGCCTACGTAAACGTAGCTTGTTGACAGACGTAAAATATTGCGGACGGCAGGCGCGCTCGTTCACCAGTACTCCTCCCGGCGCGCGCACAACGCGCACCACATACATACAGCGCACTCGCCCCTCGCACCAAACCACTTTATTTTAAATTTGGATTACGCGGTGAATTACTAAATATATAATAATTTTAAGAATCGGGAAAATTCGGAGATTTTTAACGGGACGTGCGTTCGTGGGCAATCGTACGTCACCGTGCTCAACGACGACTGCCATACCAGCTTACATAGTGCGCTAGCGTATACGTCACACTTTTTATCATATCATAACATTACTGTTAATCGTATCGTTTCCTTCAAAACGAGCGTTATTATTATTTTCATAAAAGTGCCCTCGGGTTCAAAGCTACTATAATAGTATTATGATATAGTATATGATTATGAGTATAGTATATATATATACATATATATATATAGTATATATAGTATAGTATTTATATATAGTATAGTATTTATATATAGTATATAGTATTATGATATAGTATATAATGATATCTCATCTACGATTTGTATAGCTTTACCTGTGTATCCCCAGGCTCTGCAACAGGAGCTCCCGTTAAGGCGCGAAGGACTACATAGGTAGCAGCTACGATTTGTCATAAAAATTTATCGCAATACCGAAATCTTTATTCAAATTTTTATCACTTACGTGAAGATAATCAAGGTAGGTGATGAGCAAGGTGGATGATGAGCTAGGTAGGTGATGAGCTAGGTAGGTGATGAACAAGATAGGTGATGAGCAAGCTAGGTGATGAGCAAGGTAGATGATGAGCAAGGTAGTTGATGAGCTAGGTAGGTGATGAGCAAGGTAGGTGATGAGCAAGGTAGGTGATGAGCAAGGTAGGTGATGAGCAAGGTAGGTGATGAGCAAGGTGGGTGATGAGCAAGGTAGATGATGAGCTAGGTAGGTGATGAGCAAGGCAGGTGATGAGCAAGGTAGGTGATGAGCAAGGTAGGTGATGAGCTAGGTAAGTGATGAGCAAGGCAGGTGATGAGCAAGGTAGGTGATGAGCAAGGTAGGTGATGAGCAAGGTAGGTGATGAGCAAGGTAGGTGATGAGCAAGGTAGGTGATGAGCAAGGTGAGTGATGAGCAAGGTAGGTGATGAGCAAGGTAGGTGATGAGCAAGGTAGGTGATGAGCAAGGCAGGTGATGAGCAAGGTAGGTGATGAGCAAGGTGGGTGATATCCTTGGTGATAGGGGGCGTAGTGGCAGGAAACGGAATGGCCGGGAGCATACCGAAGTCCGCGTTTGCGTTTTGTTGGTGGGAATAAAGCAAGAATAATTACAATTTACTCTGCATTCTGAAGACATATCGGTTAGCGGACATCATCTCCCTGTCATTCCTGGCCAAATTGATTTACTGTCGCCGCGTCGAACGTTAGAACTCTGCCGCTACCGTTATTCGCGTACGGAGAAAAAAGAGTTGGGTGTATGTTGCTGCGAGAGCTGGTCTAATACACTATTTACTGGCACTAAATGGCGAACGAGAATTTTGAATGAGTGAAAATTGCCTTTTCGTGTGTAAACATTCAGATGTGATCGCCGATCGATCGCGAAAGTACATGTCTGTTTAATATAATATAGGAATCGGCTTTTAGCCACCCTAAAAGTGGCGGGACACACATGCCGCCGTGTAGAAATTATTAATCTGAAGGAGACGTGCAGTCGTTTTTGGGTGACGTTGTACGATGAAGAATTCATGGGCGTGAAGTATAGCACGATTGCACTTAAACCTGATTGATTTCGCCACCGTTTGATAGGCTGCAATTTAGCCGTGCATATGGGCTACTCTTGATGACTTTCATCGTGAGCACTGCTTGGTTTCCACATCACACGCGAGTGTACGGACAGATGAATTAACAGATTGACGGACGGACGCATGCACGCACGCACGCATGTATATGCATATGCACACCTCCACGTGTGTATACGTACGTGCGTGCGTGTGTGCGTGCGTGCGTGCGTGCGTATGCGAATTAATTTAGTAGGTTTTAGCACATTTAGTATTATTGGCATAGCATCAAAGAATCAAGGACGCAAAATTTGTCTCGATATAACTAAAATACCATAAATTGACGGATATAAATCAACGTTTTCGTCAATCTTCTATACTCAAGATTTGGTTACGAATAAAGATTCATGCCACGTAAGATACCTGTGTAGCGAATGAAACATGCGTAAAAGTTTCGCTTACGCGCTGTTCTAATCGCGTGATATTTATACGTCTGGGAATCAAAAAACTTTGTGGCTCGTGTCCGTTACTCGCAAGAGACGTGTAATATGTAATGGGAGTTCGCTTCAACAGGGCTCCGCATCGTCAATCTTTGGCTGGCGCATTAGCTAGTCGCACATTTGTCTGCAAACAAGAGATGCCGCTCATTCAACGCCAATGATTGGCCGACCATTTTTTGACTCTATTTGGTATTAAATTCCGGAACTCATAATCGAGCGGCAATTGTCATTGTAGCGGGTGTTGTGGTGGATTGGGTGATGTCGGAGCCCACGCGTATCTGCTCGCCTTTTGTTGCGCGCATAAAAAGACATGCGAGCGCGTGTGTGAAAACATTGCTGCTATTTCCCCTCCGAAAATTGGCCGCGAGTTCTCCGCCGTGAGTAAACACAATGAGTGTGCAACGGATATAAATAATTAGAAAACTGTTTTCCCCGGAGCGCGCCGCCCGACGTTTGAAAAGATGTTGTCCGCATATCGTGCCTACAATTGTCATGCGAGCGCCTGGCGACGGTTTCCACACCTGTATCTACCTATACTCGCGCTGACAAGAATTCTCCCGTAGAGTGGAAGCATCGATAAACACACGACACATGTGCACGTTGTGTACAGTGGCTGGTAGCGAGACGGGGAGCGCTATGATAGCTAGGGTAAAACCGCGCCGATCGTGCGAGGCATTCTATAAGACGTTACCACGGATCATGAAGTGCGGCGTCAACGCACATATATAGCTACGGTATAACCCACCGATCTGCAAAATGTGATTACGATTGTGCAAATTTCAATATCCGCGCGTGCGACTTCGATAGGTAAATAATCAATTTAGTAGCGCTGTAGATAAAAAAAATTTCACTGGATAACCGTTCACGTGGTGCAAAAACATTATATGGTGTCATCAAAAACATTATATAATTCTATCGAATGGTCAACAAAAATATTTATTCACGTAATTAGCTACGAATGTTTCGGCATTTGCCTATCATTAAAGTTATTAACATTTGTGTGCCGACTTAGACGTGTGTTTTAATGTGGATCATATGCAAAACTTATGAAACAGCTCGTCGTTCCCGCTTTCCTTCCTTCTGTTCAAAATAAAAATAAAAATAAAAATAAAAATAAAAATAATACTATCATTTATATCCGGCCATAAAAGCGTGTGTACTATGCCGTTATAGTATGTCGTATGTCGTTTTAGTATCAGGGGTTAATACATTATTAACCCTTGTTAGTATGTATTTATTCATTCTTAATTTTTATACATACAGATGCATTTCTTGATATTTGCTTTGTATATTATGTAATAATTTTTGTAATGTATTCAAACCAATATAACCTGGATGTGTGCGTGTATGCGTCTGTGGGCAGGTGTGTGCATATATATATATATATATATATATATAATTGTTTGTTAGGAATTTCCTAGCGAAAATCAGCGGGCTACCATTACAGCCAGAAAAGAACGAACTGTAAACTGTTACAAATTGTATTTGAAATGTGTAATTTGTAATTCCTTTGAGACTCAGCCAAGAAGCCACGTTGGTTGGGCCGTGGTGGTGAGTAGGGGACCCGCTGATTACACATTGTGACACATTGTTGCAATTATGTTGTTAAGTCTATTATCGACCCCAGCGAGCGCGGGAATATATAATGCCACGCGTCAGCACAAAACCTGTTAGGCTGTTACTGCCCCGCCATCAGCCGTGCCGACAGCGCATTGCCTAAAACGCGTGGGCACTTTTCTGGCATATCTCCTTTTCGTAGCAAGTCAGCGCTGTATATGTATCCGACGTTGCCTCGAAACGGGCGGACGGTTGAGACATAATATTTTTTTAATATCGGCATAACGATTATTTTCTGTGCCGGTCCCCGCGGTTTCTGTACGGAGGGTAGAATCTCGCAGCGCGTGTGCAAGCAGGGCATATATACGTTTATTGTTGAAAACTACTTTTACATTTCGTTTCAAATTCAGGTCGGACTGTTGTCACAACACTTTCTCGCGGCAAAGCAAATAAAATTATTTCCCTCTGCATGTATTTGTTGGCCATTACCCTCTCGCTTGGCGTGCGGCGAAACCCGTAACAATGATGGGGTTAAAAGCCACAATATTTGGCCTGCAAGTGTTAACCAAAAATATACACCGCTTCCTTTGTTACGCACCTCTGGAACCGCTACAATGGCGTCCTTCCTACGCCTTTTGTGCATAAACTGTACCTCTAGCAACGGCTGTGCAACTGCTTGATACATGTTAGCAGTGGCGGCTTTGATCTATGTGTGTAAATCGTTATACCGATACGCACGCTACATAGCCATTACTCTCTATTTGCATTAACTTACACGATCGCATATCTGTTTGAAATTCGTCATAACACACATTCTAAAGCATATACTGTTTGATAAATCCAAGAGCCATACTGAAAAACCCTCGCGAAGTAATATAATAATACGAGTTTTATTATTTTAACGCTTACTTGCGTTCATTGAAACTTTAAGTTTGTGTGATGTTATACGGTCTCGTTATATCTTCTATTATCATCAATTTTATATTGCGGTTCCATCGGTTTGTTTTTTTGTTTTACATATTTGGCATGTATTTTATATATACGCGGATGAATGGTACAATGGAGGCGTAGTATATGTGTAAACCGGTTCATCCGCAGACTGTTTAATTTCAAATTATGGACGTACGTGTTATGCGGCGTGACGATATCCCTTTGAAGTTCAAATTATTTTGCACATGAGCCGCACTATTTGATAAATCGTTAAAATATTTCGCGCGCAGTCTCTATTATTTATTATAGATCACACTGCTCCTACTTACTTGCACATACGCTTCACTTACTTGTATCGGCTCGCACAATTCATATAGGATTCTACAGCGTGAGTAGATCCACGCAAACTCACCATAGCTGGTCCATGGTCTGAAAATACTACATTAAAATACCAAATAAGACGAGTCATCCCCCTTACTCTATATTTACAATATACATTAGAATACGGAGAATATGAAAAACGTTTTATATTATTCACACATAATTAAAACAATTATTAAATTATGTAACGGCAGGCTGGTAAATTTAATCACTCTATATAGATCGCGCTCCGCAGTGACGTCACGCGCGCGACGTTGCATAGATACATGCATGCTGTAACCTTCATAGGCTCGGTAAAGACACGCGGTAACTCCGCCCTCAAAATAATTAGTTAGTGTAGCACTAGTGGAGTTATACTATGGCGCGAGTGTGAGTATTGCGTGAGCGAGTATTACCAGAGGTAGCTCATACAAATTACGTGTTGTGGTCTTGTCTTACTCCTGATGTTGCAGCGAGCGAGGAGAGCATAAGCGATCGACTTCGCTAATATTTGACTCGAGCGCGCCGTACGTCCTTCCCCCGCTCGCCTCCTTCCCTTCTCATTACGCGTCCCCCACGCGTTCCCTCCCTCACAGCCGAAAAAGCTCTCTATTAAAAACCATACTCATTCTAACTACACGCATTCCTCTTGGTTGCGAAAACACTCGCAACGGACGGCAGCACGTGAACAAATCACCCCCCCCCCCCACCCACCCACCCACCTCCGCCAATCTCCGCTACCCCCCCCCACCACCACCTGCCCCTCGTATAAAATCTTGTAAGTCTGTATTACGGTCGTGCGTCCGCCGTATTTTCTTACAAATTCAAGGCTTATCCGCTCATAGATTCTCCGCACATCGCCAGTCTCGGGCAGGCCGCCAGGCATACCCACGACTGGGCAGCAGTGGCGTAGTTAGGGGGGTCAAAGGGGGCCATGCCCCCCCCTGTTAATCCAAAAGTTAAAAAAATAAGAAAATAAGAATGGTTCTACTAAAAAGAGAATTGTCGTAGTCAGAATGAAGGCTGAACATGTACTCAAAAGTGCCTCAAATACCATCTCCTGCGATCTACATATTCAAAATGTTCTGGGGAAGGACCCCCATACCCCACCGCCTGTTTTTCACCGTCTCCTTGGAATCCTGGATCCGCCACTGAACAGTTACATATCTTGGGAGCATAGAACAACTAACAAAAATGTCGCCTTTTCGCATGGCGCCCAAAACAAAGATTGCAGAGCTGAGAGGTGGGGGAGCGTAGGGTGTGGAGATTGAGACGAAGGAACCATTAAAATATTAAGTCATCCACTAGTTTGCGCTGTTCGCTGTTTTTGGCCCCCCTGTTAAAAAAATCCTGGCTACGCCACTGGTGTAGCGGCTAGCCTTCCGCACGCTCGTGAGGAGTAATCCGCTCAGGCACGGGTAAACATGACCGGCCCATAAGTCAGCTGTCAATCAACGAACCCAAACTCCCGGCAGCCGCCGCCGCCGCCTACGCCGCTATACTGCGTGCCGAGCGAGTTGCACGGCTTTCGTAACGCGTTTTAGACGATTACAGACGAGCAGCGGGATTAGACCGCGGGAAAGCTGCTTCGACAAAGGATAGATGAGCCCGTCTGCTTAACGCTAAACGCAAATACTCAGAACGGCGTTCTA
Source organism: Priapulus caudatus (assembly GCF_000485595.1). Lineage (NCBI taxonomy): Eukaryota > Metazoa > Priapulida > Priapulimorpha > Priapulimorphida > Priapulidae > Priapulus > Priapulus caudatus. Next base: position 1,022,217 of record NW_014577073.1, read on the forward strand.
AATCACGCCAATAACTAATCATAATATTATTTCCCGCCAGCGGCCTAATCCAGCGAGCCACCTCATACGCCATACAGATCAGACGGCTGTGATAATAAATTTATGATGATGATCCATGCATCTGTTTGAAATCAAATTAAGAAACAAAGTATGTTAAGTGGCATTTCGATGGTCTTTGCACGTAATTCCAGCTTCGAGGCACGCCTTATAATATATGCATGTGGACGGCGATTATATATGGTAATGCATTTAGTAATTGTGCATGTGCGTGACGTCACGCATGCAATGAGTACAATCCTTCTTTAGTTTTTCTTTGCTTTATCACTCTCTCCTCATGACTCTCTGCCCCATCCCATATTTTCTCGATCTTCCATTCCACTTTCCCCTTTCTCCCCCTTTGATCCCTCTCTCTCCCCCATCTCTCCTCTAGCGCTCTCTCCTTCTGGGTCTCTCTTTCTCTCTTTCTCTCTCTCTCTTCCTCTTTCTCTCTCTCTCTCTCTATCGCTGTCTCTCTTTCTCTCTCTCTCTCTCTCTCTCTCTCTCTCTCTCTTCTCTCTGTGTCTTTCTCTCTTTCTCTCTCTATCTCTCTCTCTCTCTATTTCCTCTTCTTATTCTATCTCTATCTCCTCTCTCTCGTCTCTCTCTCTCTCTCCTCTCTCTCTCATCCTCTCTTCTCTCTCTCTCTCTCTCTCTCTTCTCTCCTCTCCTCTCTCTCTCTCTCTTCTCTCTCTAGTGTGTGGTCCCACCGAGCTGTGTGTGCCTGCTGTGTGGTGTGTGTGTGTTGTGGTGGTGTGTGTGTGTGTAGTGTCTGTCTGTCTGTCTGTCTGTTGCTCTCTCCTCTTTCTCTCTTTTCTCTCACTCTATCTCTCATCTCTCTCTCTCTCTCTCTCCTCCTCTCTCTCTCTCCCTTCTCTCTC
>NW_014577073.1:1023158-1028706 GCF_000485595.1 Priapulus caudatus
GCTGTGTGTTGTGTGTGTAGTGGTGTGTGTGTGGTGTGTGTTGTCTTCTGTTGTCGGTCTCTCTCTCTCTCTCTCTTTCTCTCTCCTCTCTCTCTCTCTCTCTCTTTTCTCTCTCTCTCTCTCTCTCTCTCTCTCTCTCTCTCTCTTCTCTCTAGTTCTCGCTCAAGCTATCTTATTATCTCTCTTTCTCTCTCGCTCTTTATGTCTGTCTCCTGCACACGCTTTCTCTTTGTATTGACCAATTACATTCAGTTCGGGCACAGCATAACTTCCTATGGACCACAGTGGACAGGCTGGGGTTAACGTCATGACAATGCCATTCGTGTGAATGATGATTGGAAGTCTTGCTTCCGAAAAACTGCAATGGAGGAGCGTACGGTTCTTGTTGAAGCAAAGGTACACAAGCGGCACTCGAATTACAATTAGCTACTGTTAAAAGGCGGCAGCTCGCACTGCGGCAACAGATGCCAAATGTTGGCTTTGTTCATTTCGCTTGTCGAATTTGATAGATAGCTGAACAGAACGTTTACTCAACAGCGTTGCATTTCTACGCCTCGAAATATTAGACTGGCGTCAAGCATTTCAGTCTAGGCTTTGAGATCGTACACATTTTCCTCGTTTTTATCCACTTTGCTCGCTTGTAAAGGTTTTACTATTAGAACTACGCCACTGTTCCTTCCGTTCGCCTTGACGTCGTTTGTATATTATCACACCTGCCTCTGTCTGTGTATAGTCTATTTTGAATTCCATTTCCCGCCGGACTTGTGAGCCTGTACATATTTCCTTTTGTCCTTACTCTGTATGACGAACGTTGAGAGTCAGACTAGCTCATTGTGGTCAAGCTTACTATGTGCAAACAGCAAAAGTAAATAGTAAACAAACAGCGTAAAGGCCATTATTTCAATTTCGTTAATTTCGCCTACGATCTAATCTCATCTCAGTTAGTGGTAATTAATTAAATTGGTGCAGATTTGCAAGCTGTCCACACAGTCTCGTGCTTTTGCAAGAACCACTGATCTTTTGTTCGTAGTTTTTACCGGTCCGTGGTAGATTGACGATTAGTCAATGCCATGTATCATTCCATTCGTTTAGCAATATTCATTCGTCCAATTAGACACATTTACATCGTCGGATGAATCGCTATTTATTTTTATTATATTAGTTATATTATATTATACGTGTTTACGTGGCTGTAACTTTTTTTACAACGTACAGAACTACAATGAACTTGATGAGCTTTTGCGTATTTAAAAACCGTGCTGTCGAAACTGCCAATCACGATTACGTAATAAACCAACGATACACATATAGTTATAAATAATACATAATATATGTCCCCAAAACCACCCACTACCGGCCTCTCTCGCACGCCGTTCTCTTTTGAAGTTATACTTCTCGCTCTTTTTTTTTCTCCTTCCCCCACCTCTCTCTCTATCTATCTACCTATCTATCTATCTATTTATCTATCCATCCATCTATCTATCTATCTATTTATCTATCCATCTATCTATCTATATATTTATCTATCTATCATAAATCATAAATGCACCTCGCCTATATCTTCTCTCCTCGATCCTATCCTCTTCATTCTTCTATTTTCATTTCGCTCGCGCGCGCGCGCACACACACACACACACACACACACACATACACACACACACACACATACACACACACACACACACACACACACACACACACACACATCACACACACACACGACACACACACTACACACACACACACACACATGCACACACGCCACACGCGCGCGTAGGTACAGACACTGTGCGCGCCCGCATAAACATACACACGTGCGCGTCATACACTTACACACATATACCACACACATACGCTCCGTCTCTTTCTTTCCTCATTTCCTATACCGCTTACACTTTGTCACACTTTCACAAGTACCAACATCGAACCATTTCCTTGCATCCGCGCCTGTGCGATTTCAAACGGCAATTTTCTAGCAAACGCCGCGTGGTCTCCCCTTGTAATCGCCACATGAACAAATAGCAGAAATGTATCGCGAAGGTGATTATACCGCTGTCCTCATTCCTATCGAACAATCGTGAAATGTAGTAGTGCCGATTATAGGAGGCCACTAGGCATGGCCCCTCGCGTGCCCTCGGCAAACAACGAACAATGGAAATAATATTGGCATGACAAGTAATCGAAAATTCAGAGTGCGTCTGGAAACGCAAATGTCTTTATTAGGAGTAGTTCTATAATTTTAGCGAACGCGTTGCAATTTTAACGAGCCCTGACGATTTATATATTATATATATATATATATATATTATATTATATATATTATATATGTGATGTGTGTCACTGTGTGTGTTGGTGTGTGTTGTGGTGTGTGGTGCGCGCGCTGTGCGTGTGGCGTGTGCGTGTGCGTGTGGTGTCGGCGTCGTGCTGACGCGGGTGTGCGTGCCTGTCTACGTGTATGTGTAGTTGTGGTGGTGTGTGTGTGTGTGTTGTGTGCTGGTGCTGCGTGTGTGTGTGTTGTGTGTTCGTGTCTGCGTTCGTGCGTGTCGCCGTGTGCAGCGGTGTTGTGTACGCTGCGTGCGTTGCGATGCGTGGGTTGCGTGGTGCGTGCTGTCTGGTGTGTGTGTGTGTGTGTTGTGTAAAGTCTGTTGTGTGAAATGTGTGTCGTGTGTGTCGTGTGGTTGTGAGTGTGCGTGCTGCGTGTGGTGCTACGTGCCGTGCAGGCGTGGCTGCTGTGTGGTGTGTGTACGTGCGCCTGCGTGCGTGCGTGGCTGCTGTCGGTGCATGCGTGCGTGCGCACGCAGCGCGCGCCGGCGTGTTGTGTGTGTGTGTGTGCGTCGCGCGTGTGGCTGATGTGTCTGTACCGTGTGCGTGTGCGTCGCGGTGCGTGTGCGTGTGCGGGCCTGTGTTGTCTTGTACCGGTGTCTGTATGGTGTCGTGCGTGCTGTTGCGTCGCGCCTTGCTGTGCGTTCGTTGCGTGCTGTGTGTGTGTGTGTGCCGTTGCAGTCGCGGGAGCGCGGCGCGTTGTGTCTATGATAGCATATGTGCCGATGTTTTCATTATTCATTATTAATAATATTTCTTACTATACGACTGACGGATTTTGCAAGCGTGAATTTAAGGGCCATGGCGATATTCTCTAGGCACGCTTTGATTGCATTGCAATAATAAGTAACATACAACATATTACATAAAAGAATTGTGCATGCGAAGGCTGGATAGAAATTTTTTTATGCTTGTGCGTGAATGCCGTTAGTAGATTATGTTATTACATCACTTAATGATGAACGACAAAATACATCGACAGTGTAAATAAACGCTCGGCAATATCTGGTTACGGCGTGTTATAACTGATAGCTGTGTACATATATCCTCCCTTCTATTATGAAGAATATAACCACGCTTCTTTTTCTCAGAGAATTATATTTGAAAACGACATATCGGCTTAGTAAGGTCTACGCCGTTAAATATTTCATATCAGCACACGCTGTAACAAACTTACTTTACGTCTTGAACCGTTATTGAACATCCATATAATCATACGTAATGTAATTTACTTTATATAGACAGCCAATTCGAGATACCAATAATTTTGCCGTCGCTTGCGTATGTTATCAAAGATTTATATAACATATTAAAACGCATTCAGTAGATGTTATATTTAACAAATACAAAAATATAAAAACAAGTTTATATTTAACGAATACAAAAATTATAAAAATTCCCATTGTGGTTGCCATCGGAACGTTTATTTCGTTGCAGTAATAGATAACAAGCGTGAGTGTGTGTGTGTGTGTGTGTGTGTGTGTGTGTGTGCGTGCGTGCGTGCGTGCGTGCGTGCGTGCGTGCGTGCGTGCGTGCGTGCGTGCGTGCGTGCGTGCGTGCGTGCGTGCGTGCGTGCGTGCATGCGTGCGTGTGTTAGTAATTGGTATAGCTACAGATCCTTCTTATTCTCCGTCTGATTCAGTGCTCATATTAATAACATTAAACTCATTTTATAGTATCTACTTCCAATGTTAAGTAGTTAAATGACAACATCCTGCAATAACTAATCCTCCGTAATTTCGTATACATGTTTATATGTTTCTACTCATCTGTGCCTATATACTATTCATATTATACATTACATAGTATATAGCTATGTTCGCGGTGACGTATACGTTTGCTTGTTGCAATTTCTGTCGGCTCTGGGTTCTCTGCAGAACACAAGCAAATTGAAAAGCGCGGCGTGTAGGCCTATACATTCATGACACCTGACATGAACCGCATTTGTACTAGCAGAGCTGTCTACAGTCTAGCGATGCAAGTCTACAAACGAGGCCGTCTCTTTGTGTCGTATATACCGCATTGCAACCGCGCGCAACCATAGTTAGTTTCATAAAAAAATTAAAAATGATGTCGGACTGCCATCTGTTGGTGAAATTATAATTTTATAGTGGCATCTCACACAAAATATTCGTAAGCTACAGCCTTGAAAATACGTTTTGATATGGCCGGAAAATGTTTTTTGAAAATATCACCGTGTTATACCCTCCATAACTCAGCATTTGCGTACTGATGAATGGCAATTGTATCGAGTACATAGCTCAATTTAAAATGGCTATATAAAATGCATACCGCTGGTACATAGCTATATATTATACCTGTAACTCTATTAAAAATGGCAAAAATGTTTTATATAGCTCCTTTGATAAATGGTACTACTACTAGAAAACTATATATCTATTTCAATGGTACTATAGCCATAGAAATAGATAGAGGTCCTAGGTGTCTGTTGTCACAATAGCTAGTAATAGTATTATATACAGTACTATGTTTCATATTATAATAGTTTTACGGTACGGTACTGGCAATGATTTTTTATTTATTTTATTTATTTATTTATTTCGATACTACTATTTATTTCGATACTACTATTTATTTCGATACTACTATTTATTTCGATACTACTATTTACTAAAGCATACATTACATCGATAACAGCATGAAAATTGATTGATGGGGTGGCAGCACTAAACGGACGCGGGTAATGCGCCGCGTATCCGCCGACAGCAGCGCCGAATGGCGGGAAATGTTGTTGTGTTATGACATTTGCTTTGTCATTATAATGTATGTTCCGGATATTTTTGCATGTTTATACATTTATAGACTTCCACAGTTGTATAATAGACTTATACATAGTGCAACACATTGATTCAATGGTGACGCATTCGTATCTGCCTGTGCAATCTTAGCCAATCTACTGTCTGACCGCCACTTAGCTCTAGTACTACTACTACTAGTACTAGTACTACTACTAGTAGTAGTATAGCCCGCGTACAGTTGCCACTGGCGCAGCGCCCAGCGGCCACTGTACGCGGGCTATAGTACAAGAGCTAACCGCCACTGTGCCAGGCCTACTGCTCATAGGGCCTATGTCCCCCAGGATACTGCCGGAACGTACCCTGGGTACCGTCCGGTATACCGGAACGTACCCTAGTCACTATTTGATACACAGTGGCTACCGGTATATGCCCGGCAGCCGGCGTATATCTGACGGCTGCCGCGGGCA
>NW_014577073.1:1029060-1046359 GCF_000485595.1 Priapulus caudatus
TTAGGGAGTAGGCGTAGGCGATTTCCTAGACTCGTTAGTGGAGTAGGCGAGGTACGGTTCGGCATATTAGATAGTACCAGGGTACGTTCCGGTATACCGGACCGTACCCAGGTTACGTTCCGGCAGTACTTCCAGGGACATAGACCCTCTCAGCAGTAATACAGTACTGGCCTGCCGTCGTGCCGAGTCATAGACATAGTCATAGGCACTTACCTGTACGGCTACGAGTTACGTTTCAATAAATTGACACAAATTGTATTTACTTACTACTAGTACCACATTCTAAATGTTAATGCACTAACTATCCTCTAATAATTCCACCTCAAAATCGTTAAAATGCTCTACAACACAACTTCACCCTAGCAGTCACGCATCACAGTTTGATCAGAGTTGAGTTAGATTGGGGACTTTCTACGGGATCTTTCAAGTATTTTCTTTGCTTTATTTTTTAGATTTTATGTCTATTGTAAATTTCCGGTCAACACAAACATGGCAGAAAAACAGATGGAATACAGCATTGGAGACAAGGTGTTTGCAAAAGTCAAAGGCCATCCATTTTGGCCGGCACGGGTGTGTATTCAGAAATGTAATGCAAGCAATTGTTATATTAGCTAGCTGACAGTGACAGTACTACTACTAGTAGTATTAGTAGTAAGATATGCTAACATATAATATAAACTAACAAAATATCAGTGTATAAACGTAACCATCTCGGACACAACTGCATTGCGTGTTTCCATGTAATAACTGTGTGTAACATCAAATGAATGAATATGTATTTGGTGTTATATAACTAACTTGGTATAGTGTGTTAGATCGGTTACATCACATCATAGATATATACAACACGTGTGTTGTATATATCTATGATCACATGTACGTCGTGAACGTTTTTCACCTCTTCTGAATACACGAATACACGACTAGGCCTACTGTCTACACTACTGAATACACGAGTGTCATCTACAAGTGCATAACATTACTGCCACATTAACATAATTTACCTGATACATGCATGTGGTTTGTTGGCCTAGTCAAAGAAGCATCAAACCACATGATTGATGCAAATGTATTGTGTTTTCTTGTGCTATTCTTGTAAAACAAACACTGATTAGCCCTCAAGCAATTAAATGTTCCATAGTATGCTTACTCCAATTATCATCCGTAACATAATATACCGGTAGTTAAAAATCATTCTGTAGTCAGTTCTCATTGGAGGTTTGTAGTGGTAACTGGGCATGTGTACGTGTTTGTGATAATATGCAGGCATCTGAAACCCAATCTATTAAAAAATATATTACTATAAAGTTTATATTGGTTAGGTTGTTAGGCAGTTGCACTTTTACAAATGTGTTTCAGGTGATCATGGCACCGGAGGGAGTGAATCTTCCTGTTGGAAGATTCTTCCTCATGTTCTATGGGACTCACGAAACGTAGGTCTCACTTGATAAAAACATCTTCGTTGTTCGAGACTGTTAGAAAATGTAGTTCTACCCATATAGGCCTCGGAATGGTTCAACTGGCAGACCATCTGGCTTGATAGAATTCCCATTGCTATATTGTTGTAGCCACACAAAATGTTACTTACCGTTTTGTTTTTATACAAATGTGATGAAGGTATAATTTATCATGTTTTACTATGATACTTTAATTATGCGCTCCATTGTCATAATAGTTTGATTATCATTAATTCGGAAATGCAATGATGCGATTTTCACAGCGCGGCCCTTTGGCCAAGAAATCTTGTGCCGTATACTGAAGAGACTATAGCCAAGCATGGTAACAAGCCACATAAACGCAAAGCCTTCCACGATGCCAAGTGGGAAATCGTACATAATCCTGACGTAGACCCAGAGGTACATAAACTTCACTACACTGGTTACATCTTTTTTTTTATTAAATTGTGACTGAATTGAATGGGTTTTTCTCACATCCTGTCATCTCTCTAAGTAAACATGTACAAACACAACTGGAACTAAAAAGAAATAACCAGATAACCATGAGTCAAGTATTGTTGCTGGAACTTATACACAGTAATGGAAGAAGTTAATGTGCTAGTGATTTCTCATTCTTCATTAAATTAAAGTATAACTTTGCACTCATCATTGTACCTGTCTATTGTAAAATCTGGTTGAAAAATGGAATAAAATTAATTTAAGAGCTAATTGAACATTCGTAAATTATATTTGAATTGCAGATACTTATACCATTATCACAGTCATCCCTGGAGAGCAAGGCGTCGCCAAGAAAAAAAAGGTATCCATTGCGTGAAGGCGATACAAAGAAATCTGAAGACCAGGCACCGAAAGTGAAAAAGGAGAAACTTGACCTGCCGGTTTGAACAAAATTCATCTTTACTTGCAATATAATAAACGTTATGTTAAAAAAACACGTTAAAAAATATGTACAACGTAACATATACTATATATATACTATACGCGATTTTTTATGTTAGCAATTGTCTAAAAATTGTGTTTGGGAACTGCATACAATATTAGGAACTTGCATGTCAGTATCATGAAAAGCATGATAGTGCTTGTTAATGGTGGCCTTAATTGTCACCCGCGTGCAGTATAGCTAGCTTACATTGCTCATACATGTGAAATTACTTATTCACTGCTTCTCAGGTACAAAGTGATGGGAATCGGCTAGTTTTCATAATATTGCAAATGATCAGCTTTCAATTATAGTCTATCAATGGCACGTCACTACATGCACATAATAAGTAACACAAGTTGTTATTACAGGCTTCCCCGCCTTCAGTTGAGAGCAGTCCTTCAATAAGCAGCAGTGGGCGCAGGATCAAGGCCAGAAATCTTGGCGACTTTGTTCTTACGCGACCTGTCCAACTTGGGTCGAGTCCTATCAAATCAAGTATTTTTCGTTTTTCATTCATTTCATTTTCAGTTGATATATCGATTTTTGTATGTTTTTAAAATGAATTACGAAGTAGTTGAAGCAGTTTTCTGTGTATTTTTAGTCGTTTTACTGGATCAACTAAATTAAGGAATAAAGGTCATTTTTCTTTTTTCATCGTGTTTGCCTGATATTGCAATGTCTCGATGATATGTTTTTTGTATTTTGTTAATCTCGTTCACGGGTGAAATGTATCCCTATTATTCTCACGATTGCATATTATTCCCAGATTCTGGAATCTCTGCCGGTGTCGCAGTAAAAGGCGAGGAGCTGTCTGCGAAGGAAGCTTCTGAAACCAGCGTGACTCCCACGTTCGTCGATGCAGCAGTTCAAAGTTTACCTGTTAGAAGACGTAGGAGCCGGCTGAGTGTAGGAGCCATCAGCCCCGTAGTAGCAGCACGGCAGGTACATACATTGCTCATCGACACAAGAAATAATCCGTATTTTGTGTTGTGTATTTCCTAATTGATGCCGAAAACGTACGTGCATGAAAAATATAATTAACTATATATGTATATATTAAGTTACGATTAGTAATTATATGTTAAAACTGAATTCCACTGATGAACCGCTGTTATAAATGTTTGTGTATACCCTTCTATTTCTTGATTGCCACGTCTCCAAAAAATGCCAGATTTAGCGCAAACAAACTTTGTGAATTAATAAATAGTTTGCAAAATGTAAGCAAACTGCCATGTCCTTTCGTTCAAGATATACTTAAGTGTAGGGTTCAGCTAGTCAACAGTGTCACTAGGTTTCAGCTTCACAATCGAAAATCTGTGATAATACTTTGTGCAACCACAAAATAAACTGGTTTTTTAAACCTTATAGTAAGGTAGCATTCAGAAAATAATATCTTTTTAAAACTTGCTTACTATGAATTTGACTTAACTACATACTATTTACATGCTTTAGTGACACAGATGTATACACAGAAAAGTCAAGTCACTGTGGAGTCGCTGTGTAAATATTACTCTGCAAAAAAGTGTAGGGTGCTTTTCCCAATGTAAACATCAGAATTCAAGGCAGCTTTTGGCAGTGTTGATTCTATATGATCGAAATAATTTATGCACAAAATGCTTGCAAAGAACACTACTTTGTGTAGATATTTTGATCGATTTTGGGGGGAAAACAGCTTTAAATATATGTATTCAGAATACTTTAATTTGTATGATTTGTAAGCGTGCAACTATCTTCCTTGGTTCATCTAGGAATCAAGCGATGTCCTCATTAAGAGTCCCAAAGTCACAAGGTCCCACCGTCGGACGATAAAAGAGCATTCGGTGACTCCTGACGCCCTCGTGCAGCGCGTGAAAGTCGAGCCTGTCGATTCTGACGTAGAAGTGGAGCCGCACGTACAGGAGTCACAGAGTCCGCAAATGCCACGCGCTGTAGAGAAGCTCATAGTGCGGACGTCGGGCAGCGGCGGAGGTGTCATGTCTGTCACTAGAGGGCGTGGAGCACTTGCGCCGAGAGGAGCTTCCGTCAATGTGGCTGGAAGGAAGCTAGCAGTGAGACCGTCGGCCATATGGCCGACGCGGGAAACGAGAACGAAATTCGTCGTGCCATTCAAAGGGCGCGCTGCCGCAGCGGGTGGGACCTCCACAACACGGGCAGCAGCTGCAGTGCGGAAAAGGTGAGAGACAATTAAGGAAGGGGAGAGGGACAGGCAGGGAGAGAGGGAGTGAGGGAGAACCAATAATATAATAAAAACCCATAATAAGTTAATTTTATATTGTCCTTAACTTATGGCAGAAAATTTTGCTTTCATACTCTTAGTGGTAATTACAAATTTTTGCTGTCACATATTTTTAGATGCTGGAAATTTCATGAAATGTTTTGGCTCGAGCATGGAGATACATCTCATCTACAAATCAAACGTGTGATTAATTTGATTTACTAGTCAATAAACGTTTACTCATGATTAGAGCAATAGCCGTGCAAAAGCTTGAGTGTCTCCTTAAGGCAGAAGGTTCATCATTGACACAAAGGGCTTTAATGTTGATCACAGGCGATCAAGAAACCAACCCATCATCGAATCAACGGACGAGGATGGAACGGAAGATGGGTCAGAGTCGAAAACGGAAACCGAGACAGAAGGAGAGGCAGACACTAGGAACAGTGAAGGCAAAGCGTTGCCCAGTGGTGTGCCATCATTCCGTGTGCCAGATCGCAATGTAAGCATGTTTTTATCTCATCTGACAGTCAGATGCCATCCATCCATCTATCCGTCAACAATATGGGCACAAATCTAAACGGTTTGACATACAGTGTTGATGTTCAGGACGTGGGGGGACAAGCTGAAAGGATATTAGGATGTCGAATTAAGGGGTCAAGGGTTAATGGATAGAAAGGGGGAAGGAAGGGGAAATATTCCCCCTTAAGTTAAGGTATAGGTGAAAATGCGGAATTGTGGCACAAGTGTAAACAGCTTTACCTATCTCATTAAATAAGTTCATTCGGTTGGTAGACTAATACTAAATGGGTTAATTGTTACTCACTCCTGCCAGGAGGCTTTCTCAAAGCTAACTGATGATTATCAGTAGAAACTGTAGAAAAACAGTAGAAAAGCCATAACTGTCACACAATTTGAGGTCACGGGTCAAAGGCCAGTAGGGCAAAGGACAGATTTTAGACATTCTCTGAGGACATGGTCTCTGACAGACTGAGTGAAAAACATTGTTTCAGTGATAATCTACATTTTATGGCTTTATTGACCAAGAAATGTACTCTCCACTGATGTGCAAAGAGCAGGGTTGAACAGCAATTTATTTACTGTTAACAAAATAATGAAATGCTTTTGCTAATGGAACCCATATACCTGTGTGGATGTGTAAGGTTACAATTTCATAGTTAAATTTCTTAGTAGAAGAAGGTTTAAGATAAAGCTTAACGAGACTTAATCACTTATGTGAGAGGCATACTGTGCCTCGGCTCTGATGTTGTACTGACTGTGGGCTCATGTACTAGATGTTAGCAACCACCATGTGTGCGGTTTTACTATCATAAATATCCCCTTCTTCTTGCTTTAGCACTGGCACAGACAGCCAGATGAGCACTGTTGCTTTGCAGCACTTGTTACACATGCATTAATGTTATTGTGTGTTAGTTATGCTGGTTTTCTTTTCATTGTGAACCATGCGATGCTATATGTTATTGAATGTATATTTGGCAAATCTGTAAACTCTCTGCTAGCTAAGAGTAACAAGGGGTGATTTATCATTTATTTCGAAATTTTATCAATAGATATTCCAAATTGCGTTGGATTTTTGTTGCAGCCTCGCATTTTCTCTGGGCATGTTCTGGGCTTTCTGCACAATTCGTGTGTTGCATGCAGCACTGTTATAAATGCAATTATACTGTTAATCTTGAGACATGCTACAGTAAGGAACTATCAGACAAAGTTGTTTATTTTTTTTGAGGGTATTTCATCATGTGGATTCCCATAAAAACTTGTTCTGGTTTCACTGAACTCTATTGATGGTATAATAGTGTAGGTTTTGTTTCATTAGAGTGTAGAGAAGATGCAGCAGCAGCGAAGGGCAGAGTGGCAATGGCAAGAGGCAACACGCATCAACAATCTCAGAGGAATCCAAAATGCTAGGGAATATTCAGAGTGAGTGGAACATTTTTTTAACTGCTTACTTAGTTGTCACAGTTATAAACCAATTACAAGGTGTGATTTCTTCTTCCCTCACAAGGCTTGGTTTACCCACCATTGGCTATATCCTACCAACTCGTTTCACTTCCCCTTTCCTTTGTTGTTCCTATTCCCACCAATGTTTTACCAAACCTTGTTGGCAAAAAAGACTTACACAAATTTAGCTTCTAAACTGGTATAAATATTCCTTCATAGTAAACGATTTTTAATGTAACCAAGCACTGTGATGCCATTCGAATATATAGGTTGTAATCAATGCATACGTTTTAGCAGTAGCAACTATGTAGGGAAATTACAGTACATAGTTCAGTGAAGTTACGTTTATATCAGAATTAGATAATATAGTAGTTTCCTATTATCTACTTCTGGTTTATATATTACAGTCATTAGATATAGTAGTGTAGTGATACACACCCGGCCATTAGGCCCTAATAAAAATATTGTTTGTTTGCCCTCACCAGTCCAACCCGCCAATAAGGGGCCAACTCAAACATTTTTATTGATCTTTCCCTCTTTTTTTTTTTTACAAATTGTATCACTGTACATTATATAAATCTGTAGGCAATACATTATATGTACCAAGCAAAACAAACATTCAACATAAAAGGTACGTATCTCCACACAAGCACACCTGAGCATGTAGACACCATGCTGAATTTGTAAAAATACCCCTCTCAAAAAAACCTACTTACCTACCCAAACTTTTCAGCCGGGGTCAGGTGAGGGCAAACAAATATTTTTTTAATTGTGGCCTTAGATGATAATTATTTCGTTTTGTACTCATTCCTATTCTGTCCACACCAATCATCTCGCTATTCTCTGCCAGGTACCGAGAGATGATGTCTAAAAGGAAGCCCATGAGCAGAAGAGAGGAGAAGATGCAGGAGAGACTGAGGCGTGGTCAGTGGGAGTTACAGCTGGCCAAGATCAACTTCCACATCATCAAGTCTCTACCAGCCGGCAGCAAACCAGTAACTCCAAATAACACTCTAGTCTATGTTGTCATATGTGAAGAAATGATTGCTCACAACAATGCCAATATGCGACTAGATCTACTATGTGATTGGAGGGGTTTGCTATCAGTGGAGGCTGTTATTTATGCTTACTTATGCAACGTTTAAGTATTTTTAATGTCGAGAGTGTACAATTGTTTCGCAGGATGTGAAAGCGTGTGACATGGCCATGCAAGAGTTGGACCCATTACCATTGACTGCTAACATGCTAAAAAAGAATCCATACATTGTGAGGACAATCAGAAAGGCAAGTTGTTTCACTTTAGAAGTGTAGATGTAATTTGGTTAGGTGTACATGCATTACTGTTTGATCGTGGGTGTAATTTAGATGTGCATGCCTCACTTGAAACATGGCATTTCTTGCAGGTGCGTTGTTTCAGACAGCATCGAAAATTGCAGAACAAAGCTGAGGACCTTTATAACCGGTTCAAAGCGATGTTTATTATTCCAGAAATCGGTTCATTCGATGGGGTGAGTATGTTGTTTGTATATGAACGGTGCCGTAATTTTCGCATTCAGTAATCAGAGCACAAAATTCAGATTTTTTTGCACTGGCCCAGAGGGCTGGTAACAGCAATTTTTACCAGCCCTCACCATAATTTACCAACCCTTACAAATTTTGTTTGTAAAATCAATGTCATGTTTCACACTTGCATTCTCGATTTCAAATTTGTATAAAATGTTGATAAAGATGGCATGATATCCTTCAGGTAAAACAGTAATGTAGGCTATTTGCTTATTAATGCTATAAATAATAATGTTGATATTCGCTAACACGGCTGAACCCACGGGCTCGGAGGGCCGGTGTTTTGCCAATGTTACCGGCCCTCCAAATAATTTGCCAGCATATGCCGGTGGGCCGGTGCTAATTTTGCACCCTGAGTAATATTGAAAAACGCATTCGAAGCACTTACATTCACACAGTGTTTGTATGTAGTATGTCGTGTCTGTAGTGGTGCTCTTTTCTGTGAAATCAAGTCACGAGTCTAGCGATTGAAGTCTTTACAAAACTCAATAGAATAGAGTATCAATTGCTTACTTAAATTTAGCTAAATGCATTAAACTATGAGCACCGACTCTTAGTAGGCAGCTATGTACAGGTAAAAATATTTATGAGTAAAATATACCTGCAGCTATAGTTAGTTTACTTTTAGTGCGTGGCTACAGCTGCGTATGATTTGCAGTCGTCTTATGGCAGTCATTGTCATACTTAAATTGTGAGTCAACCAGACGGCTGAAGTTAATAAATTGGCTATATTGTGATAAATATTTCTGTGAAGTGTTACTCATTATTTAGGTGAGTTTCTGTTTGAATCCTTCTGTGGTAGACTTTCGATAATGCAAGCAGGACGTACCTGGAGAGATATCCACAGGTGAAAACGGGAGATGGCAAGTTGCCTGGGCAGAAACCAACATACTTTGAACGTATGTGGCGTCAAGAGCAGAAAGGTAGTTTTACGTTTGCCAATACAGCATGCTGATTGATGCAATGCACATATCTACACTACATGTTAATATGTATATAGCGTGTATAGGCACGTTGATGCAGAGATATAGCGGGAGAATTGGCAAATACGCAGTTGCGCTTCTTGTTTTGTGATGTGTTTGATCTCCCTGTTTTGTTATGCTTTCTGCGCACGTGACTTGCGTATGGATGTAGTGACTGTACATATAGTTACATGATATTCCAACTGATAGTTACTTCCACCCAACGGAGTTGGAGGAGGTTATGTTTTCGCTCTCGTGTGTTTGCGTTAGACTGGTACTCGCTCCCACCTCGATTCCCCCATCGAGTAACTAAGCCGAGAGGTGGGACCGGGTACCAGTCTAGTGTTTGTGTGTTGGTGTGTTCGCACGATCGATATTAGCCAGCCAGCCAGCCAGCGCAGCAAGCCAGCTCCTAACACATATGCACTCCGTCAGTGCACTCTGCCTAGCTAAGTCACTCATAGATAAGTGTATAAGGCTGGATTGGTAGGTCCATTCATATTATCAGTAGTGTCATAATATAGATAATGTTCTACTATAGTGTTACTTTAGTTGGCGGAGGTATGCACTCCGTAGTGCCTCTAGTTTATCCATGTGAACTTTCTGCCCACGTAATATTGTGTACAAAGGGATTGTAGATTACTATCCTAAGATTCGTCTGCAGTTATGTTTCTGTCTGGCAGGAATTGATCCGCGTGCTGACCTATCAGACGACAGTCATGGTGAAAACGCAGTCGTGCCACAACAGAACTACATTTCTACAAACACTGAAGGAGAAACAGTAGACAACGATAATCTACAGGGTAAACTAATCGGCCCAGTTTCTTGCAAAGGGAATGTACAGCATTTCATGAACTCACAATTTCTGTTGAAATGTCAGTTATAACGCTGATGCTTTCTTGGTACGTGATTTCAATTTCCACTACCACATGCAAGCTAGCAAAAAATGTTTGTCTGTTACACAGTTACCGCAGTTACACAGGTAAATCACCAGTATAATTATACACATAAAGAGTTTGCTAATATATGGTTTAGTGAACTGTTTACTTGTTAGTTGACTTCTATCCCAACTCTGTGTACATGTGTCGTGTTTATAATCCTTTAGATAAAGATATAGCAGCTGCTTCTGTAGCCATAGTTGAAGAACTGCTCAATAGAGTTGTTACTGATGAGGAAAATGACAGCAATGCCCAGTCTGCTCCAGTACTAGCTGAGATAACTGATAAGGTTACCAAGGAAACAGAGTGTGCTGCAGTGGAGAATGTTCCCATGGAAACAGCTGATGGTGAAAATGATGTGACAATGGCAGTCAAGGAGTGTAATGATTCTGAAGACACAAACCTAGGTAATTTCTAATTTCAATCTCTAAAATGAGCTCCTCTACTACATCTGATGTATGAGGAATATTCAGATATTCAGAATTAGCCTTCATTGTCTGCTTTGTAATTTATTTGTTGCCAGCTAAATGAAAATGTAATTATCTCATATGTTTATGTAATCACCTTTTTACATCTCTTCTTGCCAAACTATAAGCTGCCCCATGCTCTATAATATTTTATTGTTACCTTTAGATTAAAATAATCTTAATTATAGAAGTACATATAAACTGCTGAATCCACGACAAGTTGCATCTTTCATATTTTTCATGTTATATGTAGTGTAATTATATAATGTTTAATTGTTATATACTATATCAAATGTAATTGCTGTAGAATGAAACAATGTGAATATTTGACAAATATTGTGCTTGTTTTTGGAAATTTCTTTAGTATGCATCAATCAATTCACACATGTGAGTATATGGCAGTAGAACATTAACATTACTGTTATGTTGTATGCTGTGTTATGTGGTGCTAGTAAACAATTAAACATACATATTGGCCTTTTTTATACGTTGCAACAGGACGAATAACATGGAGGATTAATGAGAGACCTGGGAAAACTGTCTTTAGTTTTATTCTTATTGCGTGTGTTGGTGGGTGGGTGCGTGCGTGTGTATGTGTGTGTGTGTGTGTATTGCTCATATTGCTCTTCTGTGCAAGTAAAAGTAATGTTGCTAACAACCTGCGTTTCACAGGTAGAAAAAGGTTCACGAGGAGCTCGCTGACGAAAACCTGAAGCTATAACAAGATGGCAGCATGGTGTCACCTCGATTCCATGATGGACACGACACTAGCTCATCCGTGTAGATTGCAGTTAAAGACACTTAAAAGGGTGAATAACAGCATGAGCATATCTCCTGTTAGATGAGAATTATCCGAGTCAAGACGTGTTCAATACTAACTTGAACATATCTACACAATGTATTGATATAGATCAGGATATAGATGGACATAGATACAGTGTATAGGTATATTAATGGTACTACGTAGTTGGATAAGTATGTAGGGGTCATGAGGTTTGTACATGAAACTAGTATATATAGTTGTTGATGAGGATACTGCCAAGTTGGTCATAAATGTTCGTGGATCTTTGCAAGTGGGTTAGATGTGCATTGTTTAATTCATTTTTATTATAATTGATTTCATATACATTAGTAAAGATGTATGTTTGCACATTTGTATTTGTAAACTTCAATAAAATGTTAGTTTTAAACTTAAGTGTAATGTATACTAAATGCATATTACAAATTAATTTGTTAAAAAACAAATAATTTATTTTCCCTTTACGTGCTAGCCACCATATATTACTTTGCATTCCAACTTATAGACTGATAGTGCAATTATAGACTGATAATACCTAGAGAGTAACTTACAGAAACCAAAACCATTAAACATGTGCCTTTTAAATAGTAACCACCTCATACACACAATATTCTTGACAACATTTCAACTTCAAAGCAGGCCATTTTGCATTACAGGTTGGTCATACATCAAGATACTAACCGATACATTTGTCAATGATCCCCACACAAAAATTAAATCACAAGAAAATTGCCACAAACCACATTAAGGCATACTGCTACAATAGGTACAGTGCACACACGGGTACACGTGTGTATATATACATATTAGTATACTACTAGTGGTACTAGCATATATGTAAATGTGCGTGCGTGTGTGTATACCTTCATGGTAAGACATAGATTGCAGAAATGCCTGGATCTGATGGGTGTGCACAGTAAGTGCTCTCAAGGGCACGCCTATTCAATTCTGTAACACATACAGTGACGCTGCAACACTACAAATCTCTGCTTAGCACGCAGCAAAAAGAGATCGAAGCGAGAAAGAAGAGTGTGGAAACGGTGTCAAGAAGGGAGACTGCACGCGGCGTCACCTGCCAGTGAAAACTGAATCTCTTCATACATGCCCAGTGGGCACACGACAATTATTATATACTACAAATCACATGCTAGATTGTATTAAAATTGTTGACAACTACACACGTAGTAGAGAGGTTTTCACTACCGTAATCACATGTAAATCAAAGTGCTAAACCAAAACCTTAGCCTAATATCGTTAGTTCAAGAGTCATTAACATTAAACTATAACAACACACAGACTCACAATCATAACAGCACACATTCAAGCTAATGAGATTTCGGTGGCCTTTCCTGAGATCCCTAAAAGAAACAAGATCTGGCATTCACAGGTGCTATGAGTAATTATAATTTCCAGCGCGTGCAAAATTATTGATCCGTGTGTGTGCAGGCAAAGGATTACGAAATATTGCACTATGTTCTATAAGTTAACCTTTAAAACAGCCTGCACAAGCCTTGTCAAAGCTTGATGGGAGGTGTTCTAAGCCAAGCTAGAATGGCATGAGAGCAACTAAATGCCAGATGGTGTTCCTTTAATATGAAGAATCACGAGTAAGTATCAAACCAGTGCCAGGACCTTTGGAAGATTCATTTTATACGAAAACAATCTAAAAATATAAACGTTTTATTATGTTGCAGCATGTGTAATTCCTCAGTACATAAAAAAGTAATAGATGAGATACAAGGCATAAATCATCAAATGATTTAGAATAATATGACGTGTATGTCTGCATTATAATTAATCCATGCACACAAATGTCTTTCCACTTCTTCAAACCAATTACAGCTTCAATGAACCTGTACAGCAGAGAATAAATAAGGTTGCCAAAGATTTTTCTTGCGCTCTGTAAAAATAGTTTAACCATGATTTACAATACTAACATCCAGCAGAACAATTTTTTGTACCACTAGCATTCAAGTGCTTATACCCATGAACTTATTAACGTGGTGTTACCCACAAGGGTAGGTTTTAATGTAAGCCATTGCAGTCCTTTAAGTCGAAACATTTTTTAATGGTTTTTTCTCAGAGAAGAAACTTCTGAGCACAAGCACTTGTCCACACATAATAGAGACAATGACGATAGATTGGCCAATAGAGTACCACTGCACCCTGCTGCTGAGATCCTCGGCACGTTTCCTTCCCTGTGTTTCACGAAGACGATGGTGTGTCTGATAGTCTACCATATCTCTAAGCGAACTATGAACCGCTTCTGACGAAGACTCCATCTGCAAATAACATGGCATTAACTCAACAGTGCACACACAAGAAAGTAGAAACCTGGAGGAGGAAGAGGAGGGCGAGGGAAGTAGAAGAAGAGAGCAGTAGAACCACAAGAAGAACTCGCGGGTGAGGCTGTAGCCTTACACCAGACCCAAATTCAGTAAGCCCCAATGATATGGCACATACTGCTTCTAAAAGTTTGTCTTCACTATTCACTAAGTAGAATTTGTTTTGCAACCACACCCATCAAAATCTTTATGGCGAAGAACTTACCAGCGTCATAGCAGTGACCCGCTCATCGTTGAGGGGGAAAAGAGGTGGATCATCTCCAACCTGGAAGTCCAGGTAGACAAGCTTGTGTGTGAACGTCGAGAACTCGTTACTGAAGCAAACTGGACAGAAAACGATTATGCTTACACACGTGATAAGATCTGACATGTACCAAAGAAAAACAATTATCGCAGGATTCTGAATTGCATTCAAGCAGCCATCACGTTCTTATATTTACTCTCACTAATAGGAGGTTGGCAAAGAAGAAATGTAAAAAAATATAGCAATGGCTGTGGAACGCAATGCATTGTTTAGAATAATGTGCCAAAAGCTAGGCGACTCCTCTTCGTTCTTTTCTATTTCCCTAATCTGAAAGGTAAGTTAAAAGTGATTTCTTCATCCTTTTCCTGTACCTACCTGAAAAATGAGCCAAAAGCGATTGGCTCGAGCTGCGAACATGCAAGCTTTATATAGCCCCCAGCCAGCTGGCACGCTGTCAGCCAGCAACCCCCCCCCCATGCCGTCCGGTCCATGCATGGTGCAATCCCCTCTCCCGCACCTTCCAGTACCAGAGTTGTGTCGACCCGCACCAGCATGCTGCAATCCTTGCTTTATGGCATGCCTTATATGTTTAGCCACCAGAAATCTCCACAATAGGCCAACAGTCTTCCCACGTAGCCAAGCATACTGTGTTTCAAGACTTTTACTACTGGGGCGACTACAAAATGAAGTAGATGTGTTTCAACAAGTAGTTAAGAATATTAGGTAACTATATTCTCAAAATCATTAGCCAAGATTATAAGCATCATTACCATACTGGTATCTTGGCATAGAATATTGGCTAAATTTATACCTCAATGACAACCAAAAATGCAAACATTTATGCCATACCTGTGTAGACGCCAGGCTGGTTTGTTGTCCATGTAAAACTGTCGTACTGTTTCTTTACAACGTTGTACAAGATTTCTTTATTAGGAGCCTCGACGTGCATGTCTACATCATACTGACCACCTGTTACTACCTGTACAATGACACAATACAATCTTTAAAATGATCGGGTCAGTCTCATCATGAAGCCTCCTCATAACGAATATATTTCATCGGCAATGGACTATAAAAAAGAGTAACATTTAGCAAGTTGCCAGGTCACACTGTAGATTTCAGCATTAAACATTTCTATTTTACAATTAATTAAATAAGAGAACTTCTGTATGAAATGGCAGAAACAAATTTTGAACAGATCCTTAGAAGAGGGCATGACTATAGTATATGCCAAGACCCCTAGTATTAATCACTGGCAGCAAGAACAAGCCCGCACGTACAGCACACACGTGCCCATTGACTATATAATAACAACATAGTGCCCAACTCGCCGCCGCAGTTTCCACAACTCACCGTTTTCAATCAGTTACAACTCCGGTGTTCCTGCAGGTGACGCCACTTTCCAACTATCGTTGGAATCGCGGAAGACTGCTGAACAAGCTACACCCGCCATTTTTGACAATTGGCCCGCCAGAATGCGCTCAAATCACAGAAATTCCTCAAATATACATGCTAAATGAAACTTCGGATGCTACCAGGCAAACGGGCGGCATGCCCAACCGCTGGCGGGTGCGCTGATTGGCTGCAGCAAGTTTAACATGCAGACAGGCTGCGAAAATACGTTTGTTGACATCGCGGGTGAGTCATGTTAGACGGACCCTCTGTCTCGCTGTACGCTCGTAGATCTGTATTGCCTATCGGGATGCGGGTTCGTCTATTACTGGGCGAAGTACAAAGCGCCAGCGGTTGGGCATGCCGCCCTTTTGCCTGGTAGCATCCGAAGTCTCATTTCGCATGTATATTTGAGGAATTTCTGTGATTTGAGCACATTCTGGCGGGCCGATTGTCAAAAATGGCGGGTGTAGCTTGTTCAGCAGTCTTCCGCAATTCCAACGATAGTTGGAAAGTGGCGTCACCTGCTGGAACACCAGGGTTGTAACTGATTGAAAATGGTGAGTTGTGGAAATTGCGGCGGCGAGTTAGGCACCATGTATATATAGTCAATGGCGGCGTGTATGCTGTACGTGCGGGCTTGTTCTTACTGCCAGTGGTTTGCACAAGTCGTTGTTGATAAGTCGTTGTTTTATTGCCTTAATTTGGTGAGCTATTCGTATTCGATAATAGCTGCAAAATGACACATGTCACAGGGATCAGAAAACTAGACTTAAAAAACGTGTTTTGGCGATAATAAAATATTATAAATCATAGGCCTACTGAACCTGAAACTCCACTGTGCATTGCACTCCTGTATCGATAACTTCGTGAAAGCATTGCTTCGCAGAATCTGGTAACTCAAAAGTGAGTTCCGATGCCGTAACCGCCGACAAGAGAAACAAGCCGCAGAACGTAATGTACGTGAACTTGTTCATAGTATAACTAGGTGTGCATAAACTATTTCTAAAGTTACAACCGATTAGAAAAATCTACGAAAACTAGGAAACTACAACACGACTATCGTGTCGGTAATGTTTTGATCATTCCGGGGTACGTGACGTGGCGGCCGGTGTTCACTTGTTACTGTGCTCTACTTTTTTAAGTTTGTATAATTATATAACCACATATTTAAGCTTTTATTCACCGTACGCTGGCAGCTATATTTAATTTCAAGTTTACTTACACTCTAATATTTAAAGTTCGTCATACAGTCGTACATTCGTAACAATTATATGCCATCGTCATCGTTAAGAGTTTTCTCAGTTGGTTCTAATATGCACTCATTGACACATACGAAGTTCCACGCGGCATATCCACTCATCCCGGGCTCCTCCCGAACATGGTGCATGTACAAATCGTGCATGCCATAATCCTACGAAGTTAATTAGTGTGGGGATTTCAGGGGGGAGTGAAGAGTTGTGGAGATGTCAGGGGGGATGACGTCATACAACCAGATGAGACGGGATACTAGAGAAGCGTTGCCGAAAGGAGGTGTTAATCCCAAGCGCTATACGCGCAGATCCTGCGCGCAGTTCCGCGGCAAGGCGCACGCGACCGCGGCAACGTCGCGCGCGACTACGCACTGCTGGCAGCTATGGATCCGTGCGCCGAATGCATACGTCGGCGCACGGATCCATAGCTGCCAGCGAGGTAGTCGACAATTTTAGCGGCCAGATACATGAACTGCGGCCGCACCCCGGTGCAGGTGGAATTGGGGAATTTGCAAGTGAATGATTAAGGGAACATGAACAACAGTACGAGTGAAACGTACACTTTCGTGGTGTCTTCTTTGATTTACCAGGCATGTACTCCGTCATGTGTGCTACCTCGAATAGCCTGGAAGCGAGTGTTAGCGTTTCGAAAACACTGAATGTGCATCTGTTCACCCAAGTCTGAATGCTAACTACGAAAAACCTCACATCATTTCAAGGTAAGAGATAGGCCACTCAAACGGCACCGGTACTGGTGCCGATTTGCCTCTGCACGCATCGCAC
>NW_014577073.1:1047333-1049310 GCF_000485595.1 Priapulus caudatus
GTGTGTGTGTGTGCGTGTGTGTGTGTGTGTGTGTGTGTGCGCGCGTGTGTGTGTGTGCGTGTGTGTGTGTCCGTGTGCGTGCGTGTGTGCGTGTGTGCGTGCGTGCGTGCGTGTGCGCGCGTGTGTGTGTGCGTGTGTGTGTGCGTGGGTGTGTGTGTGTGCATGGACACAACCGCTGTAAAATGTCGGCAGCAGCACGCGCTCTCTCGTTACGTGGCGTACGCACGCACGCACGCACGCACACACATGCACACACACACATGCGATGTGCGTGCGCATCTGCCTGAGTGTGTGGTGGCGTACGCGCACACATACACACATTGTACAATGTATATATTGTTCTCAGTCCTGGATGTACGTCCAAAACTTACCGTGTAAACAGATTCACCGTTGCGTCTTAAATGAAAGTACAAAGAAGTAGGCCCTACGTACGTTACAGCGCAGCGGCCTCAGTAGTTATTGAGATAAAGTTTTATCTCATAATCCTGATATACCACCGGTCTGGATTTCCACTGCCGCATTATATGGCCATGTCAAAGTTTCGCGTTTTCTTTTTTGACCCCGTAGGCGCGCCGCGGGGCCGACCGATACGCATTTTTGCCATGCTACTTACATGCTCAGCCTCGACACTAAACGGTTTGTCCCGAAATTGCCCCGGGACAAGTGAAAGTCATATGTCGAACAAGCCCTATTCTTTCTTTGCCCTTAGTTGCCCGATCGACAACTCACAAAGCTTCTAGTTGTTTATATTTCCTAAACATCCTCCTGAACGCCAGGGCGCCTATCGCCGTCCCTACATTCTCACTTTCAAACGTTTTTCAAAGGTCCATGAAAAAAAGCAGCCGCAACACCACCTGCTTACCATTACACATTTATTCAGAGCGAATACGCATACCTCCCTGGCCGGGCGGCATTGATTATGTACTGGGGTGGGGGTTACGATTGTTATAAGCGGTTGGAGGGTGCAATATTCGTGTGGGCATTCGCTGGATGAGAGGACGACAGGCACAAACTCATCCTCTCTTCTTCCCTCGTGATAATGAGGAAAAAGCTGCAATCCGCGTAAATAATGACAGCACAATCGAGCGTGCCAGCACGCAAACATAAACGTTCCGTAAAATTTCATGACGATTTTAACATGTACTGGATTACACGTGTATAAGGTATTAATTCATCGTATTATTATAAGCTCACCCCATATTTGCCCATTGAAAAAGGTTGTACAAACATGGTTACATAACATAGATTTCTGCGCCTCGTCTATAAAGTCGCACCCCCTGATTCTTTCTTTATTGAAGTTGGCTGCTACATAAAAGCGCGGTATACACAAGTAATTACGTATATATAGCTGCTAAGTGTAATACGCACACACGTCATAGCCAAACGCGGCCAGGCACCATGCCCTAGGTATGTGCGAGCACTATATTGCACGCAGCGCGAATTTTTAAAAAAAAAAAAAAGCCTTGCGCAAAAATATCACCGGCAGTGTTTACAATATATATATATCTTACATCTATCTCATATACCCTAGTGGTTGGTTATATGTATATAGTATCTATTTATATAATTAATAGGTCTCTATATTATACACTCCTGCATAATATGTATTTGCAACCTGAACCAAAAGCAGGACTCGCTAGTAGAGTGCACAAGTAAATTTTGGACGAGCTAAAATCAAAATTCGGACAAGTAAAAATTGCTTCTTGTTGCCCGACAGGACAACCAGATTTGAAAGTAAGCGTCGAGGCCTGATGCTGCCAGCGTGGCGCCTACAGCAAAAACGTGTTCTCCCCCTAGGGTGGAGGGACACACCCCTGATTGCTGTTGTCTGATTGGCCACTTGGCAAAAAAACGTCCAACCCGCCTGCTCCGAGTTAAGGCCTATTACACGATGCGTTTTGGACGTATCGATTGCGTTAATTACACGAATGCGTCCTAGACGCGCATCCAGGACTTATCCGATTTGCACGTAGTCAG
>NW_014577074.1:0-1634 GCF_000485595.1 Priapulus caudatus
TATATATATATATATATTATTATTATTATTTATTATTTATTATTTATTTATTATATATATATATATATATATATATATATATATACGTACAATGCGTACGTGCGTGCGCGAGAGAGCACGCGCATGCGTACGCACCCGCGTTTATACGCACACACGCGCGCACACACGTGCACACGCGCGCACGCTCAGCACATTCGAAAATCTGAGGCAACGAACATTCGGCCCATATTTCTGTTACCAACGAAACACGTTTCATGAATGCAGGAACATGGACAGTGATGAGCGTTTGCGTTTGCATGAGTCCGGGTCGTGACCGGGTTTCTTCGCCCATAATATTATAGCAGTAAAATCGTACGCATGATAGGCCCCCACATGCGTACTCGTCTCGTGCTTATACAGCTGTTGGGCTATAGGTTTATATGGCTAGGGTTCATGGCTATTTAACGTGTATTTACGCCTATATGAGTTGGATTCAGTTCTATGTAGCTAATATTTACGTCTATATAGCTTATATTTACGTTCATATGACTAATAATCATGTCAATATAGTATAGGATTCATGTTTATATAACTCATTGTCTCGTCTATATATCTTTGCCTAACATTCTATAACCGCTGAGCGGAGATCTTGCGCGCAGTTCCGCTGCAAGGCGCACGCGACCGCGGCAACGTTCTACGACAGCCCCTCGATCAGGTAGCGCATGCTTAATGCTCAGGTATACGCCCCTCGATCACGTACACCTGAGCATTAAGCATGCGCTACCTGATCGAGGGGCGTACACCTGAGCATTAAGCACGCGCTACCTGATCGAGGGGCGTATACCTGAGCATTAAGCATGCGCTACCTGATCGAGGGGCGTACACCTGAGCATTAAGCATGCGCTACCTGATCAAGGGGCGTACACCTGAGCATTAAGCATGCGCTACCTGATCGAGGGGCGTACACCTGAGCATTAAGCATGCGCTACCTGACCGAGGGGGCACACGTGACCGATGTTGACGCACTGGTAATAGACGGTTGCATCAATATCTGCATGCATCGGTGCATAATCAGCCGAGAGACACGCGCATTATTTCTAATAACACGCTATCAATAATTAATCGCAAACAATGACGTGAACTAATAACGTAGCCAGCGCGTTGCAATAAATTCTGCGTCCGTCTGGGGGGCAGGCGCATTCTCTCGTAAGTTGACATCACACCTTCATTTCTTAATTGCGCTGGCCTGCCATCGTCGACCTCACCGCCGCCGTCGCACGGACACTGTTCGCCCGTGGCAATGGCGATGATGATGCCAGCAGCCGATCGCGATGTTTGGTACGTATTTAGCCATCAGCAGATCTCGCGAAGCCGGGCTGTTTATTTGCGTTGTGCGCCAGAGCGGACGAGACGACGTCTTCGGTTTTTCCACAGCTTGCTTTGAGTCTCCTGCTCCACCCTTTTTCTGTCTCCGCCTCCTTCCCTTCCTCTGTCTGTCCCTTCTTTCCTATTTTCGTCTCTATTTCTTTCCCCGTTCCACCTCTCTCTCTCTCTCTCTCTCTCTCTCTCTCTCTCTCTCTCTCTCTCTCTCTCTCTCTCTCTCTCTCTCTCTCTCTCTCTCTCTCTCTCTCTCTCTCTCTCTCTCTCTCTCTCTC
>NW_014577074.1:2199-9699 GCF_000485595.1 Priapulus caudatus
TTTCCTTTTCCTTACTCCCCTTCTCTCCACGATCCTCTCTCTCTCTCTCTAGATCTCTCTGCGCAGCGATGGATTTTACACACTGTGTAGTGCGTAAGCTTACGATCACTCGATGACCTACGATTAGTACGCCTATCGAGAAAAAATGTCGTTCGAGGTCACGTGACGAGGTAACCTTGCTGGTCACGTCGGCTTCCTCCGGGAATGTACACATGTAACGTTAGTCGTCGTCGTCTGTGACGGTCGACGTCACTGACAGATGTTACACGTCGGCGTGGCTAAATCTATAGCAACGTCTAGCCGACGCAGCGACGCAAACATGGCGGCGGTGCGTTAGTGTTTGCTATCAGTGCTTCCCCGCGCGCGGGGGAGGGGGGAGGCTAGGCTCTATATGCATAATTTTAGGTTTAATTGAACGAGCAGTGTTCGATCAGTCATCGTCAACGGTGATTTTATCCCGCGTTCGAATGCAGGCCACACCGGGAAAAACGCGAGTCGCTGTCTGAAACGATCGCGCGGCGCCTGCACCGAGCATAAAATACGCTGCCCCGCGTGTGTGCAAAACGCTCACTATCCACTGTACGTACGTACATGCACGCATTACATTATCCAACAGCAGTAATCGCAGCAGCAGCAGCAGCAGCGGCGGCGGCGACAGCGGTAGCGGTAGCGGTAGCGACAGCGGTAGCGGTAGCGGTAGCGGTAGCAGTAGTAGTAGTAGTAGTAGTAGTAGTAGTAGTAGTAGTAGTAGTAGTAGTTGTTGTTGTTGTTGTTGTTGTTGTTGTTGTTGTTATTGGGCCACGAGTGGTGATGATGTGGCGATGAAAGAGTGATTGAGAAATATTATGTAAGGTGTAGTGTTGTTTGTTGTTGTGTTGTTGTTGTTGATTGTGGTTGGTTGTTGTTGGTCGGTTGGTGTGGTCAGTGACGTCTATGTTGTCTTGTGAGTGCTTGTTGTGGTGTAGTTGCTGCTGCTGTGCTTGTGCTGCTGGTTGAGTGCGTGGTGCTACAACAACAACAACAACAACAACGCGACGACAACAACACAACACACCACAACAACAACAACAACAACAACAAAAACAATAACAACAACAACAACAAACAACAACAATAACGAACAGGNTGCCTTTCTTCGTGCGGCGCGATCTCTTACCTTCTCGTGCGCGCGGATGTTCCTCCTTCTCGTTGCGCGCGGATGTCTCTACCTTCTCAACGTGCGCGCGATCTCTCTACCTTTCGTTCGCGCGCGATGTCTCTACCTTCTCCGTGCGTGCCGGATGTCTCTACCTTCTACGTCGCGCGTGGCACTATGTCTCTCCTTCTTACGTGCGTCGGAGTCTCTACCCTCTCGTGCGCCGGAGTCTCTGCCTTCTCCTATCGCGCGCGAATATCTCTGCCTTCTACGTGGTGCGTTGCGGACGTCTCTGCCTTCTACTGTGCGCGCGGAGTTCTCTACCTTCTCCGTGCGTGCGTGCGGAGAGTCTCTGCCTTCTCCGTGCGCCGCGGATGCCTCTACCTTCTCCGCTGCGCGCGAATGTCTCTGACCTCTCTCCGGCGCGCGCGATCTCTCTACCTGCTCCTTGCGTTGCGCTGCGTATGTCTCGCCTCTCTCCGTTGCGTGCGGCGGATGTCTCTGCCTTCTCCCGTGCGCGCGGATATCTCTACATTCTACGTGCACCACGTTCGCCGCGGAGTGTCTTACCTTTCTACGTGCGTGCGATCGTCCTCTACCTTTCTACTGTCGCGCGCGATGTCTCTGCTTCTACGTGCCCGGATGTCTCTACCTTCTACGTGCGTCGCGCGCGATGTCTTTACTTCTACGTGCTGTTGCGGATGTCTCTGCCTTCTACGTGCGTGCGATGTCTCTACCTTCGACGTGCCCGCGGATGTCTCTGCCTTCTACGTGCGCGCGGATGTCTCTGCCTTCTCGTGCGTGCGGATGTCTCTGCTTCTACTGCGTGCGGCAGTGCTCTGCCTTCATACGTCGCTTGCGTTTATGTCTCTGCCTTCTACGTTCGCACATTCGTGCGTGATGTCTCCTGCCTTCTACGCGCCGTGCGGGATGTCATCTACCTTTCTCCGTGCGCGCGCGATATCTCTACCTTCTACGTGCGTGCGTGCGGATGTCTCTGCCGTTTCTCCGTCGCGGCCGGATATCTCTACCTTCTACTGTAGCGTGCGCGCGCATCTCTTTACCTTCTACGTGCGTGCGGATGTCTCTGCCTTCTACGTGGTGCGGATGTCTCTACCTTCTAACGTGCCGCGATGTCTCTGCCTTCTACGTCCGCGCGCGGATGTCTCTGCCTTCTCCGTGCGTGCGAGTCTCTGCCTTCTACTGCTGCGTTTATGCTCTGCCTGTTCTACTGTGCGGCGGATGTCTTCTTGCCTTCTCCGTGCGGCGCGCGGATGTCTCTCCTTCTAGGTCGTTGGGATGTCTCTTGCCTTCTACGCGCGTGCATTGTCTCTACCTTCTCCGTGCGTGCGTTGCGAGATGTCTCTACCTTCTCCGTGCGTGCGGATGTCTCTACCTTCTCGTGGCCGCGGACGTCTCTGCTTCTCCGTGCGTGCGGATGTCTCTGTAACTTCGCGCGCGTGCGCGCGGATGTTCTCTACCTTCTCTGTGCGCGCGTGCGGAGTGTCTCTAGCCTTCTCGGCGTGCGGATGCTTCTCTACCCTTCTCCGTTGCGGCGCTGCGGACTGTCTCTACCTTCTCCGTGCGCGTGGATGTCTCTACTTCTACGTGCGTGCGTCGCCGATGTCTCTGCCTTTCCGTGCGTTGCGATGTCTCTTGCCTTCTCCGTCGCTACGCGGATGTCTCTACCTTCTCCGTGCGTCGCGGGATGTCTCTACCTTCTCCGTGCGTGCGGATATCTCTACCTTCTACGTGCGTGCGCTGCGAGTCTCTAACCTTCTCCGTGCGTGCGGATGTCTTTACCTTCGCCGTGCGCGCGATGTCTCTGCCTTCTCGTGCGTGCGAGTCTCTAACTTCGGCGCGCCCGTGCCCGCGGAGTTGGCGCTACCTTCCTCAACTCTCTAAACCTACACCACCACCCGCGTGCGCGCGTGCGATGCTTCTTGCCATTCTCCGTGCCGGTGCGGATGTCTCTACCTTTCCGTCGTGCGCCTCGAATGTCCTCTACCTTCTCCGTGCGCGTGGATGTCTCTCTTCTCGTGTGCGTTGCGGATTCTCTAACTTTGCTGCGCTGTGGCCGCGGATGTCTCTGCCTTCCTCCTTGGCGCAGCGAGTGTCTCTACCTTCTACCGTGCCGCGGATGTCTCTGCCTCTCACCCCGTGCGTGCGGATGTCTCTGCCTTCTAGTGCGCGTGATTCTCTCTACCATTTCTCCGTGCGTGCGGATGTCTCTGCCTTCTCGTGCTTGTGCGCTGCGCTATGTCTCTACCTTCGACCTGCGTGCGGATGTCTTCTACCTTCTACGTGGCGTGGGATGTCTCTACCTTCGCTCGCGCGCGGATGTCTTTGCCTTCTCGTGCGCGCGATGTCTCTACCTTCTCCGTGCGTGCGCGATGTCTCTGCTTCCTCCCGTGCGTGCGTGCGATGTCATCTACCTCTCTACCTGCGTGCGGATGTCTCTACCTTCTACCCTGGCGTGCGGATCGTCTCTACCTTCTCCGTCGCGCGCGGATGGTCTCTACCTTCGCGTGCGCGCGGATGTCTCTTCTCCGCTCGTCTGCGCGGATGTCTCTGCTTCTCCGTGCGTGCCTGCGGATGTCCTCTACCTTCTACCTGCTTGCCGGATGTCTCTACCTTCTACCTGCGTGCGGGATGTCTCTACCGTCTCCTGCGTGGGATGTCTCTGCTTCTCCGTGCGTGCGTTGCGGTATTCTAACTACCTTCTACCTGCGTGCGGATGTCTTTACTTCTACCTGCGTGCGGAGGTCTCTACCTTCTCGTCGCGCGATGTCTCTACCTTCGCGTGCGCGCGGATTCTTTGCCTTCTCCGTCGCCGCGGAGATGTCTCTGCTTTTACGTACGGCGCGCGGACGTCTCTACTTCTCCGTCGCGCGGGAGTGTCTCTGCCTTTTTTACGCGCGTTGATGTCTCTGCCGTCTCCCGTGCGCGTTCGACTGTCTCTACCTTTTACGTTGCGCGGATGTCTCTACTTCGCCGTGCGCGCGGATGTCTTTGTGCCTTTCTACGTGCGCACGAGGAGTGTCTCGCCTTCTCCGTGCGTGCGCGGTGATGTCTCTACCTTCTACCGTGCGCGGATGTCTCTACCTTCTACTGGTGTAGATGTCTCTGCTTCTCCGTGCCGTCGCGGATGTCTCTGCCTTCTACCTGCGGCGGCATGTCTCTACCTTCGCCGTAGCGCGCGGATGTCTTGGGCCTTCTAACCGTGCGTGCGGATGTCTCGCCTCTACGTGCGCGCGATGTCTCTACCTTCTAACGTGCCTCCGCGATGTCTTTGCCTTCTACCCTGCGCGAGGATGTCTCTGCCTTCTTCCGTGCGTGCGGAGTATCCTGCCTTCTACGTGCGTGGATGTTTCTGCCTTCTCCGTGCGTTCGGGAGTCTCTACCTTCTACGTGCGGTGCCCGGGGATGTCTCTGCCTTCTTCCGTGCGTGCGGATGTCTCTACCTTCTCTATGCCGCGCGATGTCTCTGCCCTTCTACCGTGCGCGCGGATGTCTCTGCTTGCTACGTGCGTGCGTATGTTTCTGCCTTCTCGTGCTTGCGTTTGATATCTCTACCTTCTCCGTGCGTGCGCGCGGATATCTCTGCCTTCTCCGTGCCTGCGGTATGTCTCTGCCTTCTCGTGCGTGCGGAGTCTCTGCCTATCTCGGCGTGCTGCGGATGTCTCTCCTTCTACCTGTGCGTCGGGCGGAGTCTCTCCTTTAGTCGTGACGGATGTCTTGCCTTCTACGTGCGATGGGATGTCTCTGCCTTCTCCGTGCGTGCGGAATGTCTCTGCCTTTTCCGGCGTCGCGTGCGATGTCTCTGCCTTCTCGTGCGTGCGATGTCTCTGCCTTCTCCGTGCGTTCGTGCGGATGTTCTCTCCTTCTCCGTGCGCTGCGGATGTCTCTGCCTTCACGTGCGTCGCGCGGATGTCTCTACCTTTCTCCGTGCTGTGCGCGTGGATTGTCTCTGCCCTGTCCTTGTCGATGCGCGTCATTCTGCGCGTGACGTGGCGTCGGCGACCGTCATTGTCTTCGGGTCTCTTCTGCCGACATTCGCCGACGAATGTTTCGAATCGGATCAGCGTCGACTTTAGAAATCGAAGTTTATTTTGAAAGGTTCTCTCTCTCCCTCACCCAGTGGCGCGGTCGGGCGGAGGTGCGCACGTGTGGCTAAATATAGTGTCGGACGCGCCTCTGGGCGGTAGCCTCGCGGGCATGCTGTCGCACCTCGTATGGGCGCGTGTGGGTTTCCTGAGTCGCAAATATGTCGATAAAGGAGATAAGATTTAGCCGTTTTTTGCCTTCTCTCGAAATCTTGCATATTTAAGTGGATCAATATACATTTCGCACTCTCGCGGGCGTCCAACACGCGCAGTCTGATGCTGTTGCATCTGCTCTTGCTGCTGCTGTTGCTGCAATGTCGCTGCCCCCTCTACTGCTGCTGCTCCTACTGCTGCTGTTGCCGCCGCCGCCGCTGATGCTGCTGATGTCGATGTCGCTGCCGCCTCTACTGCTGCTGCTCCTACTGCTGCTGTTGCCGCCGCCGCCCCGCTGATGCTGTTTGCCTGAGGTCCGCGCCGGCTCTACTGCTGCCCTGCCTCTACTGCCACTGCTGTTTGCCGCGCCGCGCTTGATTGCTGCTGATGTCGATTCCTGCCGCCTCTACTACTGCTGCTGCTGCTGGCCTACTGGTGTGCTCGCTGCTATCTGCTGCCTACTGCTACTGCTACTGCTACTGCTACTGCTACTTGCTACTGCCTACTGCTATGCCTACTGCTACTGCTACCGCTTGCCCTACCGCTTCTACTGTACTCTACTACTAATTGCAAATGCTACATGCTACTTCTACTGCCTTACTGTACTGCTACCTGCTACTGCTACTGCTACTGCTACTGCTACTGCCTACTGTACTGCCTACTGCCTACTGCCCTACTGGTACTGCTCTGCGTACTGCTATTGCTACTGCTACTGCCTACTCTACTGCTCTTGCTACTGACTGCTACTGCTTACTGCTGCCTGCTATTGTTGCTACTGCAGCTACTTCTACTGCTACCGCGACCGCTACGACTACGCTACTGCTACCTGCTATTCTACTGCGTACTGCTACTGCTACTGCTACTGCCTACTGCTACTGCTACTGCACTCTAACTGTTACTGCTACTGCTACTGCTACTGCTGCTGCTACTGCTACTGTTGTTTTTGCCTCTGACGCCGCCGCCTCCGCAGCCGCTGCTGCCACGCGTACTACAGTTGTTGTTTCTCATGCAGCTGCCGTTATTGTTGTTGTCGTTCTGCTGCTGCTACTGCTGCTACTGCTACTGTTGCTGTTACTGCTACTGCTACTGCTACTGCTACTGCTACTGCTACTGCTACTGCTACAGCTACTTCTGCTACTGCCTACTGCTACCCGCTGCGCTGCCGCTACTGGCTACTAGCTACTATCTGCTTACTACTACCTGCCTGCTGCTGCTGCTATTATTTCTACCACTACTAGTGCTGCTACTTCTGCAGCCACAACCCCGTTGTGATTTGACAAATCTGTCTCGATTGTCTCCCCATCGAAGGTCCACCCGAACCCTGCCTACAGGGTGCGCGATCGAGAACAACAAACACGCAGTTATAAATAATAATAGGACGCGCACAACTCATGAATCCAATTTGGCAAATTGCATATTTTTTCGATCGCTTATTCATTGCCGTTCCAGAGCCGCCCGCTGAAGTTGACCTCTCGTGTCCGGAAATTATATTCGTAGTGTCAGTCGGAATCGCGCAAAAATTGGTTGGACCCACCGAAACACTCAGTGACGAGCAAATCGAGTTTCAATCACGGGCGAAGAGGTTTAGGGTTTATTTAGATCCAACATGTAACCGAATGCAGATTACCTCATTCGTTGTGATTATATATATATATATATATATATTTATTTATTTATATTTATTTATTTATTATAATTGATATATATATATATATATATATATATATATATAATATACGTACAATGCGTACAGTGCGTGCGCGAGAGAGCACGCGCATTGCGTACGCACCCGGTTTATACGCACACACGCGCGCCACACTGCACACCGGCCGCCTCAGCACATTCGAAAATCTGGACGGCCAACGAACATTCGGCCCATATCTTCTGTCTACCAACGAACACGTTTCATGAATGCAGGAACATGGACAGTGATGATCGTGGCTTTGCATGAGTGAGTCCGGCGGTCGTGACCGACGTTTCTTGCCCTAAGTTTATAGCGTAAAATCGTACGCATGATAGGCCCCACATTTGCGTACTCGTCTTCGTGCTTAAGTTACGCTGTTTTTTTTTTTGGGCTATAGGTTTAGAGGCTAGGGTTCATGTGCT
>NW_014577074.1:19699-34396 GCF_000485595.1 Priapulus caudatus
GTAATAATTTTCACGCTCCCGCCGCGTTGGAGAGTAAAAATTTTAATAGGCGGCCGCCACTGCTATATAATAAGCGCGAAGGTCGGGTAATTATTCAGCGCCCACGTCGCATTAAGAATGTTTATAGTAGCAGTCCAGGGAGCCGAAATAGAGATTGAGGGAAAGAAGTATATATATATATATATATATGTGTGTGTGTGTGTGTGTGTGTGTGTGTGTGTGTGCGTGCGTGCGTGTGTGCGTGGGTGCGTGTGCGTGGGTGCGTGTGTGTGTGCGTGTGTAGCTACTCTCCTCACACAAGATCCCATCCATGGATTGGCCCAACTGAATATTTTATCGGGATACCTGTGTCTACCTTATCGTTCTCTCGGGCGCTACGCCGTCGTTCATTCCGGTAACATCCCATCCCATGGCGTATCCTGCTACCTTGCTACATACCATGACTCATCAGCGATGTTCATACAGATGGCTCATCCGGGCTTCTAGATGGTCTTAGAATTCATGTTCATTGGTGATATACAGGCTTTTGATCGCATAACCCGTGCATTACAAATATGCGTATACCAGGATATAGGTATATAATATAGGTATATGATATAGGATATAGGTATATCATATAGGTATATAATATAGGTATATGATATAGGATATAGGTATATGACATATTATATAGGTATATCATATAGGATATAGGTATATAATATAGGTATATCATTATTTGACATACGCATAACTGTAACATGTCAAGTAAGAAGACACACGAGCAAGGGATAGCGTGTAGATTTTGACATTGAGCATGACCGCTTATGTAGAACAGGCTGTTAGCGATGGCAGATGTGGTGTGTCAATACGCGACATACGAAGTATAGCTTTTGCCTGTCATATAGTGCCGTATATATACCGTAACTCGCATTCGACGGAGATTTGTAACGTGCGGGCTTCTATTGCCCATATAGAATGGAGTCGACGATTATGTGAGAGTGCGTAACTCGTGTGAGAAGTGAGGCAGAGTGGACGCCTGCGTTTATTACGTTTATTCCGCCAGCGAAATGATTAGATCAATTTGGCTTCCTCTTATCGCATCGTATAGCAGTAGTGCGTGTGTATGGGCGCGCGTGTACGTAGGGTGTTTGGGGTGTATGTGTGTGTGTGTGTGTGTGTGTGTGTGTGTGTGTGTGGTACGCGCGCGCGTGCGTGCGTGCGTGCGTGCGTGCGTGCGTGTGTGCGCACGCACGCAGACACGCACACGCATGCACGCACGCACGCACGCACGCACGCACGCACGCACGCACGCACGCACGCACGCACGCACGCACTCGCATGCACCTATACACGCAAACGCATGTATACACGCACACGCACATGCACAAATACACACGCACACGCACGCACGCACGCAAACACTCACCCACATGCACGCATACGCACGCACGCACGCACATGCACGCACACACACACACTCTCTCTCACACACACATTAAAGACCCCTCTCACACACACATACACACACATACACATGCGTGTGTCTGTGTCTACCGAGGCGAGGGCGTCGCTGCGACCGAGCGAATTGCGCGCGTCGTGCAGCGCTTCTGCTGTTCGCATATATAGACTTACACCTGCATTCGCCTCCAGCAGCGTCAACGTTGATTCTCGTCGACGTTCGGCGTCAGTCTATTGTTCGCTCGCGGATTGCTTCGCGGCAATTACACGCTATTGAGAGCATGAGATCGGAGTAACTCGACAGCTACATAAGCCACCACGCTACAAACGCAACCATTGCTCGCTGAACCAATTCTGTAAAACTTAGTTACCTCCGCCTTTTACGCACGCACCCCGTCAGAGCGATTGCGGTCATTTAAATGTTTTGTTCACGCTGTCCATGTTATACTGACGACTCTATACCATCGCAACCAAATAATCTCCGCCAGTCATATATCCTACCCAGAGTTTCTTGCGCGCATAAATATTTCAGTCCGCTATCTTTGTAAGTCTTAGTACTGCCACTCTGTATAACAGGAACGCTCAGTCCGATTGTTCTCCATTACTTTATAGCGCAAAGCAGTACACTACGTACGGCATTTTTCGCACCTCTCCTCCATGCAGCATGATAATCCTCTCTTCGCCTCACTCTCGGTGCAACATGGTGTACATATTCCTTCCGACAAACTTCTCCACCTTTACATTACGCAAAATAGGCAATAAATGTTAGTTGCTATAGTCACAGTTATGACGTACACGCCGTGGTAGAGATGTCCATGTCAATGAGCGACGTGTAGACGGGGGGGGGGGGGGGGTCCTGCCGTAAGAGGGCTGTAGACTATGCTACACCAGCTTCAGTTTCAGGGTGGGGCGCAAATATTAACGCGATTGATAGGCGTGCACGCTTCGCCATTTAATTATTTATTCATTATAATTAGGTCACTGAGTGACACTGCTAGTCATATTAGAATAACTGTATGTTTCACAGGGGCACGCAACGTTATCGTACGCGGGAGAGGAAACAAAATCAATTAAAGAATTCGGGGTGGTGAAATGGCAGGCAGGTTAATGCGGGGTTTCGTAACATGTTTTTTATCGTGACAGCTAGCCTCTCATCGTACCCATTATGCGCTTCATTCGCGAAACTCGCTCCGGGTAATGCCTTAAAAAATTTAACGAAAAACATTCATAATTTTTTTCCTCATAAAAAACCCCGTTCAACCGGAGGTCATACTTGGGCTTCGCAGGTGCGAACCTCGCGCATGCGCGCACGAGGCGTGCGACCAACCGCAGCGCCACCGCCGCCGCTGCGCACAAGTGCAAGTGACCGGAGCGCCGGAATACGCTCCAGTCTTAACAGTACCGTATGTTGGAACCGAAGAAGCGATGCAATAGCGCGAGTGTATTCACAAGCATTACACTTCAAACCTAGCATTACCGCACTGCGCTAGCAGCGGTAAATATTAAGCGGAACCTAAACAAGAGTCCCAAATAAGCGCATCCTCTACAAAACGCGACGTATTCGTCGAATTCAAGCCGCAATATCAGAGCCGCTTGTATTGCCCGGCGCGATCTCGCGTTTTCACGAGTTGCCATTGTATAATCACTCTGTGCATTTACGGGCGCCGACTCAAAATGCGAGTATATTTTTCGCCGCGTCCGTAGATTCCTGCCGCAGACAAGGTCGTAACCGTAAAACTCGCTGGCGAGAAGGATTGCGGTGAATTGGTAATATATATACGGACGTCTGTGCATGCTGCATGGCGGCGGCTTGACTCCGTCGCCCGCGCGCGCGTGCATGAGCACGATACGGGCATAATCCCGCCCAAAGTGCGAGTTTAATATGCCAGCAATGATCCGACGGCGAAGCCTCGGTTATAGGCAGGAGCGAGCGAGAGTGACAACGAGAGAGCAAGCGAGAGAGAGGGAGAGAGAGAGCGAGAGTGACAACGAGAGAGCAAGCGAGAGAGAGGGAGAGAGAGAGCGAGAGTGACAACGAGAGAGCAAGCGAGAGAGAGGGAGAGAGAGAGTGAGAGAGAGAGAGCGAGCGAGAGTGACAACGAGGGAGCGAGCAAGCGAGAGAGCGAGAGCGCGCGCGCAATAACTGTATAGAGGAAAAGCAGAGAGAGGGATGGAAAGCTACACAGATGGGGAAGCGAGAAAGCGAGGTAGTAAAAGAGCGAGCGAGCGAGCGAGTCTGAAAGAAAGAGAGAGAGATTAAGAGCGTTTAGGGTAGCATAAGTGCGTAAAAAATTGATGATTAGGTTAGGTAGCGTTAGTAGGTAGGTAGGATAGCGTAGGTTAGGTAGGTAGGTAGGTAGGTAGGGTAGGTAGGTAGGTAGGTAGGTAGAGCTAGTAGGTAGGTAGCGTATAGGTAGGTAGTAGGTAAGGTAAGGTTAGGTAGGTAGGTAGTGTAGGTAGGTATGGTATGTAGGTAGGTAGTATGGTAGTTAGGTAGGTAGCCGTAGGTAGGTAGGTAGGTAGGTAGGTAGGGAGGTAGGGTAGCGTAGCGTAGGTAGGTAGGTTTTAGTAGGTAGGTAGGTAGGTAGGTAGGTAGCGTACGTAGGTAGGTAGGTAGTTTAGGTAGGTAGGTAGGTAGGTAGGTAGGTAGGTAGGTAGGTAGGTCAGGTAGGTAGGTAGGTAGGCCGTAGCGAGGTTTAGGTAGGTAGCGTACAATACCGATGCGTAGGTAGGTAGGTAGGTAGGTAGGCTAGTAGGGTAGGTAGGTAGGTAGAGTAGCGTAGGTAGCGTTAGGTATGGTAGTGTAGTTGTAGGTAGGTAGGTAGTATGGTAGGTAGATTAGGGTTAGGGTAGGTAGGTAGGTAGCGTAGGTATGGTAGGTACGCGGGCTGCGGGGTCGGTAGGTAGGTAGGTAGGTTAGGTGGTAGGTAGTTTAGTAGGTTAGGTAGGTAGGTAGGGTAGGTAGGGTAGGTAGGTAAGGTAGGTAGGTAGGTAAGGTAGGTAGGTAGGTAGGTAGGTATGGTAGGATAGGTAGGGTAGGTAGGTAGGTAAGGTAGGTAGGTATGGTACGGTAGGTAGGTATTTGTTAGGTAGGTTAGGTAGGTAGGTAGGTAGGTAGGTAGGTAGGTAGGTGGTAGGTAGGTAGCGTAGGTAGGTAGGTTAGCGTAGGTTAGGTAGGTAGGTAAGGTAGGTTAGGTAGGTAGGTAGGGTAGTTAGGTAGGTATGGTAGGTAGGTATGGTAGGTAGCGTTAGGTAGGGCTAGGTATGCGTAGGTAGGTGGTAGGATAGGTGGTAGGTAGGTAGGTAGCGTAGGTAGGTAGGTTATGGCTGCTGTAGGTAGTGTAGTGTAGGTAGGTAGCTAGGTAGGTAGGTAGGCTTAGGTAGGTAGGTAAAGTAGCGTAGGTAGGTAGTAGGTAGGTAGGTAGGGGTTTTTTTTTTTTTTTTTTTTTTTGGTAGGTAGGTAGGTAGGTAGGTAGGTAGGTAGGTATGGTAGGTAGGTAGGTAAAGGTAGGTAGGGTAGGTAGGTAGGTTAGGGGGCAGGTAGGTAGGTAGTAGGTAGTAGGTAGCGTAGCGTTTAGGTAGGTAGTGTAGGGTAGGAGGTAGGTAGGTAGGTAAGGGTAGGTTAGGGTAGGTAGGTAGGTAGGTAGCGTAGGTTAGGTAGGTAGCTAGGTAGGTAGGGTAGGTAGGTATGGTTAGTTAGGTATGGTAGGATAGGTTAGGTTAGAGTAGTAGCGTTGGTAGGCTTAGGTAGCGTAGGTAGGTAGGTAGGTATGGTAGGCTAGTAGGTAGGTAGGGTAGGTAGGTAGGTAGGTATGGTAGGTAGGTAGGTAGGTAGGTTAGGTAGGTAGGTAGGTAGGCTAAGCGTAGGTTTAGGTTATGGTTAGGTAGGTAGGTAGTAGGTATGGTTAGGTAGGTAGGTAGGTAGGTAGGTAGGTAGGTTAGGTAGGATAGGTATGGGTTAGGTAGGTTAGGTAGGTAGGTAGGTAGGTAGTAGCGAAAGTAGGTATTGTAGGTAGTTAGGTCGGTCCGGTAGGTAGGTAGGTAGGTAGGTTAGGTTAGGTAGTAGGTAGGTTTAGGTAGGTAGGTAGGTAGCGTAGTTAGGTATGGTAGTAGGTAGCGTAGGTAGGTAGGTAGCGTAGGTAGAGTAGGTAGGTATGGTAGGTAGGTTAGGCTAGGTACGGTAGCGTAGGCTAGGTATGGTAGTGTAGGTAGGTTAGGTAGCGTAGTAGGTAGGCATAAGGTCAGCGTAGTGGTAGGCTGGTAGGTGGATTAGATGATAGATGGATAGATGGTAATAGCCCAACGGACGGTACGCGATCCACGCCACGGACGGTACGGCGGCACCGACGGAGGACGGTACGGCACGGGACGGACGGACGTACGGACGACGGACGGACGACGACGGACGGACGAACGGACGGACCAGACATGGACATACGTACATACATAACAGACAGACAGACTAGTTTCAGGTTGCTTAGGCCCAGATTTGGCGATTGGGGACATGCCGGATAAAAGCATCAAACTTTTTCTATATATACTATCCAGTGCCTTAGGTTTCAATTTTTGATAGGAGCCACTTCACCAAGATAGAGGGAGGCGGCCATCTTGGATTCTAAGATGGCCGCTATGTAAAAACCTGTAAATGTCAATATCTCGGCTTCTAGGTCACTTAGGAAGGCAAACTTGGTGTCTAAACACACATTTGCTGGGGTGAGGAATGCAATTAAACTAGACAGGCAGACAGGCAGACAGGCAGGCAGACAGCCAGACAGACAGACGGACAGACAGTCGGACAGACAGTCGGACAGACAGTCGGACAGACAGTCGGACAGACAGTCGGACAGACAGTCGGACAGACCGACAGGCATGCCGCCACAGAGAGAGAAGGGGGGGAGTGAGACCGGTGCCAGTGCTATCGCTACGTCCAGCGTGTCTGAGAAAAGTCGCGTGCCTGTTTTCACGAAAGCATATACTCGGTTACGGCCTTTTCGATCGGCACGGCGATGATATGGCGGCTTTTACTGCACGCCAAAGCCGAGCGAAGCCGGTGACGACACCGACAGTCGACGAGCCCGAGAGTCGCCCTTCCCAAACAGATTCGCAGAATTCCGCGAGTGCGACTCGTGTCAAAGGGTGGTTAAACTAGCGCTCGCGCTCACGAGCGAATTTAATAACGTTTCGCTCATAAAAGTTCCATCGAAAACACGCTAGTGGACGTCGCCGCTGCCGCCGTTCCTACGCGCTAGCGAGGCTAATATGGTGAGGCCGCGGTTGACACAGCCGCGTGAGCGTCGGCACACGCAAACAGATATTCTGACCGATCGCCCCGAGTGCGCGCGAGACGGCTATACAGATTAAAGACTCGAAATACCGGGATCTGCGTGAACCGTGCCCCCCCCCCCTCTAACCCGCTTGAGCATTAATCAACATTTCGCCCTTTCGTGCACAAAAGCGGCCGAGATTAAAAGCACACCGAGTCCACTCGGGGGAGCTCGGCGTAATTGATAAAGAAGGGGGCGACAGCGGAGAAAAGGGGACTGCCAGCAGATTCACGGCTGCCTTTCTCCGCGATGGTCTTTATAAGAACACATTCAGCCCTAGTCGCGAGCCGCACGAAGGAAAGCGAACGAATATGAAACAATATGGCGGCATATAAAGCCGCAATAAGAACGCCGGTCGTTGAGTGGCCAACCGGACGCGACCTCGCAGCCTCAATCGACTGCGTCGCTTGCGTTGTTGGTCCGCACACGTCGGCTTGCGACGTCCGCGCAGAACGAGGATCAAAGCCGGCCGACGCTCCTCCCCTCGCGATTTAGCTGATGAAGCGATCTGATTGCATATTCATAATGCCCCGCCGATATCGCGTCGTCGGAAAAGGTGCGCGGAGAGGGCTTACGGCCTGGAAACGTGCGGCGGTGACGTGACGCACATACTCTACATACGTCGTGTTACTGTAGACGCCTAGCCAGCTAGTGCTAGACGCGGCATCGTGCGCAGCTTCCCGCGCGCTGCCTGTAGCAAATCTACGCGCAGCATGATTACTACATCTGAATCAAAACAGCGATACGGTTGCGATGAATACACACATGCATCGCGAAGCTGCGCACGTGCCTTTTCAGGATATATATATATAATATATATATATATATATATATATATATATATATATATATATATATATATATACAATGGAGACAAATCAAACTGTATTTATATCACCCCGAAAGGCGATTATATACACACATTATACGTGTGTAGGCGACGCGTTGAAACTGTTGAGAAATTAATTAAAATCTTCTCCGTAATCACGCATATCGGCCAGCTTTTGTTAGATCCGGAATATTGACTCGAGAGCAAAGACCTCTAGCTAGTACAGCTTCTATCTCGGCTATATGCGCGCACGCGTATCTCCGTAAGCCAGCGAAATATGCAGCTCTAAGCGCTGGGATTTCAAAGACCGATATATCTTGTTTCATCTCTTTCGCCGACACTCTCTCTGTGTGCGTTCCGCCGAGAAGTTAGCCTATACGGGTAGATAGAGGGGCCGATAGCGGACTGCGTCGCAATCTTTGCAATATTGCATCGCGCCCGTGTGTATGTAGGTGCATGCGTGCGTGTGTGATTATAGAAGTGTGTGCGAGCGCGTGTGTGTGTGTGTGGTGTGTGTGTGTGTGTGTGTGCGCGCGCGCGTGCGTGCGTGCGTGCGTGTGTTGTTGTGTGTATGTGTGTGTGTGTGTGTGT
The DNA here is from genome assembly GCF_000485595.1 of Priapulus caudatus. Lineage (NCBI taxonomy): Eukaryota > Metazoa > Priapulida > Priapulimorpha > Priapulimorphida > Priapulidae > Priapulus > Priapulus caudatus. The sequence goes on from NW_014577074.1 coordinate 27,884, forward strand.
TGTGTGTGTGTGTGTGTGTGCGTGTGTATGTATGTGTGTGTGTGTGTGCGCGCGCGTGTAGTGGTGGGGAGGGTAATATAAATCACGACATACGTACAATAGTCGCGATGCGACATATGTTATGGTCTCTACCTTATGCTGCTGTACCGAACTCCTCAGCTAGCCGTGGCCACGTTAAGTGCTCATCCGCTGACTCCCTGATCCCTTGTACATTGTATGAATGTTGCTCTCGGCTGCATGCATGACTTTTTAATGCAGTATTGATCATTTGTTGTGATGAAAATGTGCAAAGAATCTGAAGCGAAGCTATGAAAGAAATGGTAACGTCCCTACGGGCTGCCGTTGTGGAATTGTTCGCATGCGTATGTGCGAATTACGACTGTTTTGCCGTGCGAACCGTTCAAGGCTCTTTACCGTGTTAGTAGTAAAGATGTGTCCCCATACTGTGCACGCGTTAGTGTGTGAGTTCGTGCGTGCGTGCGTGTATACGTACGTGTGTGTATGTGTGGGTATGAGTTTTTATGTGTGTGCGTACGTGGGTGAATGGTCGTTTGCGTTTGCGTGTGCGTGTCTGCCTGTCGGTCTCAGTCTGTCTTCTCCGTCTTTTTGCAGCTATATCTTTTTCGTCTCGTCTCTTTCTCTTTCTTTCCTCTTTTTTCACTCCGACTATCCTCGTCAACACGCTCTATTTCACTCACACTCTCTCGCTTGCTCACTATTGCACCCTCTCTCAATCTCTCATTCCCGCTCTCCCTTCTCGAAAGCAGGTGTTTGAGTAACATAATCGGATTACTTTTGGAATTAACATTGATTGATCAAAGCTCGTCCTTGAACTGATTACCCGACGCCAGCGCAACGATTTTCAGGGAAAATCGACTACGCGTTGGTCACCCTTTGCGGAATATACCCGAGGCTTCGCGCCCCGCCGTGCGAGCGTGAAGGATTTATAAACTTGTATATCTCTGTACTGCGGCAGCATGTTCGCGCACCTACAGCGGAGTGCGTACAGCCAACTCCTCGCCTCATCGCCGCGTTTCAGGTTGAAGCTGTAAGCCGCTCCGTCACTCCGTCGCTATTTTCGCATCTCTCGTCGAGACCTCCTCGAGTTTATTGTAGCTTTTTCAGCGTGAAAGCGGCGGGGACGATCATCAGTGGCGTGTTGCGCAAACTGCCACGTACGCTCATCGGTCAACCGCCGACTGATTGTACAGCATTACGTGAAATTGATGCTTACTGGATAAACAGGCGCATTGCCGACTTACTAGCGATTTCGTCGATCGTGTGAAATCTCGCTCGCAAATAATATAGAGAGAGATGCCGATGAACGTATAGATGCACATCGCGTGCTACTTTATAATTTCCGCAAAGATTTTCGAGTGAACAGAGTAGATCTACGATTGTGAAAAGAAGCATCCGGTATGTAAATTTAACGAAGAGCGTGATTCATTCTCTCGCCAACACTTGCCCCTTTGTGTGTGTGTGGGCGGCTGCGTGCGTGCGTGCCGCGCGCGCTGCGTGCGTGTGTGTGTGTGTGTGTGTGTGTGTGTGGTTTGTGTATGTGTGTGTGTGTGTGTGTGTGAGCGACTGAGCGTGGCGTGCGTGTGTGTGCGTTGCGCCGCGCTGTGTTGCGTGTGTGTGTGTGTGTGGCGTGTGCGTGTGGTGTGTGTGTGTGTGTGTGTGTGTGCGTGTGTGTTGTGTTGTGTGGGTGGGTGGGTGTGCCGTGTGCGTGTGCGTGTGTGTGCGCGTGTGTGTGTCACCGCTCTTACTCTCGTCTCGTGCTCTGTATGTGTGTCTGTCTCTTTCTTCCTCGCTCGCTATATTTGTGTGGCTCTCTCACCCACTCTCTCAATCTCTCCCATGTTTTTTCTCTCTCACGCACACACACACGTACTCTCCCGCGCGCTCTCCTTCTCACTCACGCACACAGAGCTTTCCGTCACCGACTCGCACACATTCACACTTTTTGCCTTCCTTTGCCATACTGCCCGAATGCTCATTCCCGTTGTTTTTCTAGGATTTAATTACGTATACATAATATAATGTAGCGTGGCGCGTGCATGACGATACGATAACTTAGACGTTTTGCTTTATGATTAGCAATCTATGGAAGACGAGCTCCGAGATATCAACTACACAGTTGTTGAATTTGGGACAACTATTGAATCAGTTCTTTATATGCAACAATGTTTTTACCATGATATTTTATGCATCTCGTAATGTTAGCTTGCGTTCTTGCTACATAGCATAAAGACGCGACGCGACATAAAGAGCATTAGTCGGACGCGTATCTCGTCTCTTAGTGTAGCTACTGAGCGGATTCTCACATGATGCTCGGATCACCTTAGCAAAACAATTTTTTTGAAGAAAAGCCGCAGACGTTTGGCATACTTTGGTTGTGCGTATAGTATGTGAAATATGCACATACCGCGTGTGTCACCACTGTTCGACATGTGAGTAGATGTCGGCTAGTAATTAATACAGACGAACCGAATCGACAACTGAAGTCACCGATGATGGAGTTGCAGCGAAACGTCGAGCCCCGGCATTGAGAAGTGTAGAACATGTTACAAACAAACAAAAAAGTTGCATGGCTATAATTATACACTAGAACATGAAATCTAAATTACCGCTCGCAGAATCACAGTGATCACGTTTCTAGACTAGATATATCAGCTTTCGACGTAAGGTGAGCCAGTGTGCATCAAATAGTGATATACCTGAACTATAAACTGCATGGAGGGCAACATTACAATTTAAGGATAATCGAGCAAACTCGTGTTGGTATCTCGGAAACACAGCTTAGCGTATATTTGCGTGTCTTTTCAGAGTGATTTTAACTAGTTCGTAGTGGCAGTGGCAGTGGCAGAGGCAATGGCAGTGACATTGGTGTTGGCATTAGTATTAGAAGTGGCGTGGCACTGGCATTAAATTACGACTGTTTTGCCGTGCGAACCGTTCAAGGCTCTGTGCCGTGTTAGTAGTAAAGATGTGTTCCCATACTGTACACGCGTTAGTGTGTGAGTTCGTGCGTGCGTGCGTGTATACGTACGTGTGTGTATGTGTGGGTATGAGTTTTTACGTGTGTGCGTCCGCGGGTGAATGGTCGTTTGCGTTTGCGTGTGCGTGTTTGCCTGTCGGTCTCAGTCTGCCTTCGCCGTCTTTTTGCAGCTATATCTCTTTCGTCTTGTCTCTTTCTCTTTCTTTCCTCTTTTTTCACTCCGACTATCCCTCCGTCACACGCTCTATTTCACTCACACTCTCTCGCTTGCTCACTATTGCACCCTCTCTCCCAATCTCTCATTCCCGCTCTCCCTTCTCGAAAGCAGGTGTTGAGTAACATAATCGGATTACTTTTGGAATTAACATTGATTGATCAAAGCTCGTCCTTGAACTGATTACCCGACGCCAGCGCCAACGATTTTCAGGGAAAATCGACTACGCGTTGGTCACCCTTTGCGGAATATACCGAGGCTTCGCGCCCCCGCCGTGCGAGCGTGAAGGATTATAAACTTGTATATCTCTGTACTGCGGCAGCATGTTCGCGCACGTACAGCGAGTGCGTACAGCAACTCCTCGCCTCATCGCCGCGTTTCACGGTTGAAGCTGTAAGCCGCTCCGTCACTCGTCGCTATTTTCGCATCTCTCGTCGAGACCTCCTCGAAGAGTTTATTGTACGTTTTTCAGCGTGAAAGGCCGGGGGACCGATCATCAGTGCGTGTTGCGCAAACTGCCACGTACGCTCATCGGTCCAACCGCCGACTGATTGTACAGCATTACGTGAAATTGATGCTTACTGGATAAACAGGCGCGTTGCCGACTTACTAGCGATTTCGTCGATCGTGTGAAATCTCGCTCGCAAATAATATAGAGAGAGATGCCGATGAACGTATAGATGCACATCGCGTGCTACTTTATAATTTCCGCAAGGATTTTCGAGTGAACAGAGTAGATCTACGATTGTGAAAAGAAAGCATCCGGTATGTAAATTTAAACGAAGAGCCGTGATTCATTCTCTCGCCAACACTTGCCCCTGTGTGTGTGTGTGTGTGTGTGTGTGTGTGTGTGTGTGTGTGTGTGTGTGAGCGACTGAGCGGGCTGCGGTCGTGTTGACGTGCCGCGCGTGTGCGTGTGTTGTGTGTGCTGTGTGCGCTGTGCGTGTGTGTGTGTGACTAGTGTGATGTGTGCGTGTGTGTGGTGTGTGTGGTGGGTGGGTGTGCGTGTGCGTGTGCGTGTGTGTTTGTGTATGTGTCTGGCGTGTGTGTGTGTGGCGGTGGTGCGTGCGTGCGTGCGGTGCGTGCGTGCGTGCGTGCGTGCGTGTGTGTGGTGTTGCTGTGTGTCAAGCGCTCTTTACTCTCGTCTCCGTGCTCTGTATGTGTGTCTGTCCCTCTTTCTTCCTACGCTCGCTATATTTGTTGGCTCTCTCTCACGCCACTCTCTCATCTCTCCCATGTTCTTGTTCTCACTCACGCACACCACCAACTACTCTCAACCCGCGCGTCTCCTTCTTCAACTCACGCATCACGAGGCTTTTTCCGTCACGACCGCAGCACATTCACACTCCTTTTGCCTTCGCTTTGCCATATACTGCCGCGAATTGCTAATTCCCCGATGTTTTACTAGGATTTAATTACGTATAGCATAATATATAGTAGGCGTTGCGCGTGCATGACGAATACGAATAACTTAGACGTTTTGCCTTGTAATGATTAGGCAATCTAATGGAAGACAGCTCCGAGAATATCCAACACAGCAGTTGTTGATTTGGGACAACTATTGATCGTTCTTTAATATGCAACAATGTTTATACCAATGATATTTATGCAATCTCGTAATGTTATGCTTGCGTTCTTGCTAACATTAGCATAAAGACGCGACGCGACATAAAGAGCATTAGTCGACGCGTATCTCGTCTCTAGCTGTAGCTACTGAGGGCGGATTCACCTGATGCTCAGAGGCGATCACCTATAGCAAAACAATTTTTTGAAGTAAAAGTCTCGCAGTACTTTGTGCTACTTTGGTTGGCGTAATAGTACTGTGAAACTATGCACATAACCGCGTGTGTCCACCAACCTGTTCGACATGTTAGTAGGATGTATCGCTCAGGTAATTCAATACGACGAACGCGAACGACACTTGAGTCACTCGATGAATTGGAAGTTGCAAGGCGAAACGTCGAGCGCCAGCACAACGCATTGATAAGTTGTAGAACATGTACAACAAAAAAAAGTTGCATTGCTATAATTATACACTAGATACATAAACATTAAATTACGCGCTCGGCAGAAATCACAGTGATCAAGTTTCTAAGCTAGATATATCAGCTTTCGACGTAAGGTGAGACCAGTGTGCATCAAATAGTGATATACGTGAACTTAACTGGCATGGATGCAACATTACAATTTAAGGATAATCGAGGCAAAACCGTGTTGATCTCGGAAACACAGCTTAGGCGTAATATTTGTCGTGTCCTTTCAAGATGTGATTTAACATAGATTGTGAGTGCAGTGGCAGTGGCAGAGGCAATGAACAGGAACATTGGTGTTGGCCAATAGTAATTAGAAGTGTGCGTGGCAACTGGCATTGAGTATTAGGCAGTGCAGAAGGCACCATGGCATTGGCGGGCATTGGAAAGTGGCTAGTGGGCAGTGGCATTGGCATCGGCAATCGGATGTATATATATATATATAATTTCTGCGCTTAGTGCGCGGCCCAATTGCGTTTACGCACATGATTCGTGTCAATATAATATGATATTAAGTTGCGTACCATAAGTTCCGATGGATATGCGGTTAAGATTATTTCATTACACGGCACACATCTGCGCCTAGTGCTATTGCACTCAGTCAGTAGTCATTCATCAGCGAAGTGGATACACTAGATATTCTATATCTCATATTATCATCTGTTATCCATTAATTACCACTCCTAATCTATGTTTTCACTATCACTTGTCTTTTAACTGCTGACTTCCCCATGGTTATTATAATACGACGGAGCGTCACTGTCCTCGATTTTTGAACGGTCGATATCAGCCCTGCGAGTCCTTGATTTTCTGGAGTACGTCGAGTGTGTGTCATGGCCAGAGTACGTAAGCCCTGCCGGGGGGGCAGACTGCGCCCCTAGATTTTTGGAAGCAAAATTAAAAAAATAAGTGTCTACTAAAAGAGAATTGCGTGAATATAGTCAGAAAAAGCCGTACATGTACTCAAAAGTGCCTCATATACGCATCTCTTGCGATCTACTGTTTCAAAATTTTAACTGTGGGAGGACCCCCAGACCCCACCCTGTTTCTCCACTCCCCTTCTTGAAATTCTGGATCTGCCACTGCCCCCCCCTTACGGAAATTTGGCTCATCTAACGGCCCTGATGTGTATCTAATTTCATGAAGACGCGGACATTAATACGGTGACACGATGAAGTCCAAATCGTGGATTCTGAATAATAAGATAATCTGTAATAGCACGTTTCATCGACACAGCATGAGTAACGCCGAGCTGTGAATTTCGATTCTTA
>NW_014577074.1:34406-38567 GCF_000485595.1 Priapulus caudatus
AGAGAGAGAGAGAGAGAGAGAGAGAGAGAGAGAGAGAGAGAGAGAGAGAGAAGTGTAAGGTCGCGCGCCCGAATATCGGGAGCGCTGGAATCTGTACTTATCCGGAGTAGAGGTTGAGAAGGTTGTTTTCGAGCACGGTCTTTGACTTTAGATTTTTGCTCGATGAACAGGCTCGGCCACATTTCCCTCGAAACTGTATGTATTTCGGCGCGAGCGCACGTGTGTGTGTGTGTGTGTGTGTGTGTGTGTGTGTGTGTGTGTGTGTGTGTGTGTGTGTGTGTGTGTGTGTGCAGATACATATTATATATGTATTATATGCTCACTATTTTCGAGTTGCACTTGAAACCGGTGCAGAGCTAAAAATATCTCATAAAATCAGATCAGCATTAGCGGCCGTATGCGCCCGCCAGCTCAATTATCACCCGCGTCCGACACGCGCTGACGTCATTACTTATGCATGCGCACCCTGGCGGTGACTTAGCGTCTCTAACACGAGCGGATTGGTTTTCGCGGTGATTATGCGATCGCGCGGTCGCCATCGCGACGTGACTCCAATTTCACTAATCGAGGGCGGATAATGTTTGTTCTAGATTACGGCCCCGTGTCAGCGTTCGATGCATTACATTATACCCCCCGCGTACGTAGGCCTACCCCTCCCCCGGACGTCCGGTGCGGTGTGGGTATGTGCGTGCGCGTGATTGCCGGTGTGTGCGCGCGTGTGCGTGGTTGCATGTGCGTATGTGAGTTTGTGTGTATGTGCGTTTGTGCGAGTGCGTGATTGCCGGTGTGCGTACGTGTGTGCGTGTATGGGTGCGCGCGTGTGCGTGTGCGTGTGGGTGCGCGAGTGTGCTTGCGTGCGTGCGCACATGTGAGCATGTGCGTGTGCATATGTACTTATGCACGTGTATGCGTATGTGCGTGTGTACGTGTGTGCGTATGTACGTGTGTACGTTAATGCATATGTGCGTGTGTACGTGTGTGCGTATGTACGTATGTACGTGTGTGCGTATGTTCGTATGTTCGTGTGTGCGTATGTACGTATGTACGTGTATGCGTATGTTCGTGTGTACGTGTGTACGTGTGTGTGTATATGCATGTGGGTCACGGAACGCGTGCAGCGGCTCCATTGTCGCTCTCCCTCACGTGATCGATCACGTGGTGCCTGTGACGCTACGGCGCATCCATGACAACGTTTTTATCGCGTCGCACGCAAATGCACTTCAGGGATTTTGATGCTGATTCGGGAAATTGCGGAATGATGATTGATGTAATTGTGTCATTCTGTTATGGGCACCGCACGATCCTTCATGTATACTCACGGAGTGCGTTACACTCTATTCTCTTCACACTCTTTCACCATGCTGTCGCTCTCGCGCGCTCTCTCTGCCTTTGTCTTTATTCCATTTATCCTTCTTACAGCCATCCATCCAATCATCCATCCATTTTTCCATTCATCCATATAGCCATTCATTCATCAATCAATCAATTAATCCATCCCTCCATCCATCCATCTGTCCATCCATCCATCCATCCATCCATCTACGCGCGCGCTTCTCTCGCACGCGAGCGCATTCGGTGCGTGGTGGCGCTTCAACTTGTATCATTTTTCTAAAGCAGGCATGCAGGTTACCATGAGAGAGTGTATTGTAGTAGAAGTAGGAGGCGACGCTCCCTCACAACCTAACCCGCACTCACATACGCGCACATTTACTCACGCACTTACACACGTGCGCCGACGCACACACGCACTCACGTTCGCGCTGAGAGAGAGAGAGAGAGAGAGAGAGAGAGAGAAAGAGAGAGACAAAGAAAGAAAGTATGAGAAAAAGAGAGAAAGGGGAGAAAAGGGAAGAGAGAGCGCGAGAGAATCAAGGAAAAAACTGAGAAAGAGTTGGGAATATAAGAAAAGAAGAAGAAAATAGAGAGAGACAGAGACAGAGAGAGGAGGAGGGGAAGGGAGAAGGGGAAGAAATGAATTGAGAGAGAAGGGTAGCTACAGGGAAACAACAAACGCAATTAGCGACACATATACATGCACACCATGTGTATGTAGTATTCAGCTCCGCCGTTCTCTCGCACGCCACCTCACGCTATACACGCTGCGGCCCTTCTAACTCTCATGCACGCGCCCGTGTTTGCGAGTGAACATTGTTTCAGGCGCTGCGTTTCTCACGATTCGCTTCATTACCTCCCTCTCCCTCTAAATTGACATTCACGACGCAAACAAAAACGGCCAACAACACCCACCAATAAATACGGTATCGACCGTCCTGAATGTCGTACACGCGCGTGCGCACTATGCATGCATGCACGCATGCAGCAGTTCGCAGTCATTTTAATCAGCAATTTAGAAAACCGCGAGGCGTTCTAATTGAATCCGCACAAAGGCGAATAAATGAGCAATACACAACTGCCTAATAAAGTTACGGAGGATCGGCAATGTGTCCCATGCTCGCAGCAGCGAGCTGGTCGTGCGGGAACATTGTGTAGCCGACGTGCGCGCGAAGCGAGAATGAATGAGAAAACGTTATATCTGCGTAATTTTGACGTCAGTGCAGCTATACGGTCGTGCGCTCGCAGCACGTCATAGGAGAAATTCAGAGTAGAGGCCATACAGCACACTGGCAAATGCTGCACAGTATTTAGCTCCCGCAGACTCAAATGAAACACAGATCGGGCAAAAAGGATTAACGATGAAAGGTGAAATTTGGCGATCCCGATGTATACATCGCTCTGAAATAATGTGTGTGGGCACGCGCACGCGTCTGTACAATATAGTGTATGCGCGCGTGCGCGTGCGTATGACCTTTAATATATATCACTCGAAAAATTTTTCACTAAGTTAGTTCTGAGTGGCTAATCGTTACCATCAAAAGCTGATCGGTTTTGGAAGCTAGGCAAATCATGTCAAATGTGTGGTCATCTGTATCGTCCCTTATAAAAGAAATATAATAGTTATATTTGGTAAATATATATAATAATTGTGGCTGTGTCGATGTCTATATCGTTGGTCGGCGGCACTGTTTTATTACGACATTACTTAGGTGAGCAGCAGCACCTCTAGGGTGCGTCTATGATATATATGGAAACGTTGACCGACGCGAAAGTATATCGCCACGATGAAACGCCCACGAGAAACAACGTGATATAGGCAAAATACCTGCACAACGAGCGTGGGCTGTAGTAGCAGCGCGATAATTACGTTTCTTTCAGCATCGGATGGTTAACTGTAGCGAGCCGACGATGGTCGATCAAAGACCAGACTCGTGTGTGCTCAACAGCACATGATAGCACATTGTAAGCCAGGCCGGCGAGAGAGAAAGAGAGGGGGAGAAACAGAGTGAGTCGAGGAGTGGCAGAGCGAGGGATGATGTGGAGAGAGAGTAGTATCAAGAGCACATCATGGGCGATCATATCCCATTATGTACTCTTGGTAGTATAATAGTGAGAATGAGAGGGAGCACGGGAGGTGACCCAGCGAGAGGGTGAGAGAGTGCGAGAGTGGGAGGGTGAAAGAGCGACAGTGGGAATAAGAGCGATCAAGAGAGCGAGCGAGAGTAAGGGAGAGTCGGATAGACAGAACGGCGAGATAGAGAGCGGGGACGGAAGAGACTCTCAGGAGGCAGCCGAGAGAGATCACGAGCTATAGCTAAGGAGTTGCGCCTATATTATAGATCGTAGTTATTGAATAGTCGTTCGCGCTACGGCTCTAGGCGTTCCGTAAAGATGTAACGTATTTGGCTACAGACCTGAAGGAACTATTATCTCCCTGAATGCCCTCGGTAAACAGAGGCCAAAAATGACCGCATATATATACGCATGCATGAATGAATGCTCGGCAATGAATACACGTGTACGCGTGTTTAGCGGAGCAATGGCATTTGATTCATCTCGATGTAGGATAGCAATCTTTCAGACGTTGTAGAATTTCAACGTGGCCTCAACAAGCGAGAGGTGCATCGCACGTATATCGGTGCATCCGCGTGTGCGCAATAGCTGGCGAAGGTGCAAGCCATGTTGTCGCAACGAAATGTACGGGGGTCATACCTATGTGTCCCGGTACCTATGTGTCCCGGTACCTATGTGTCCCGGTACCTATGTGTCCCGGTACCTATGTGTCCCGGTACCTATGTGTCCCGGTACCTATGTGTCCCAGTACCC
>NW_014577074.1:43694-44946 GCF_000485595.1 Priapulus caudatus
ACGCACTGATTCGTGTCATATATATATGATATTAGTTGGTACCATATTCCGATGGATATGCGGTAAATTATTTCATACACACAACACTCGCCTAGTGCTATTGGCACTCATCACTAGTCATTCTATCAGGAGTGGATAATAGAGATCTATTATCTCTATTATCTCTGTTATCTCTATTATCCACTCCTAATTCTATGTTTTCACATCACTTGTTTTTAACTGCTGGACTTCCCCATGGCTTACTATATACGAACGGCGTCACTGTCTCGATTTTTGACCGATAGCTCCTGCGAGTCCTTGATTTTCTGGAGTACGTCTGAGGTGTGTCATGTGCAGAGTCGTAGCCTGCCGGGGGGCAGCTGCCCCCTAGATTTTGGAGCAAAATTAAAAAAATAAATTGTTCTACTAAAAGAGAATTGTCGTATATAGTCAGAATGAAGGCCGTACATGTACTCAAAAGTGCCTCATATACCATCTCTTGCGATCTACGTTTTCAAAATTTACTGTGGGAGGACCCCCAGACCCCCCACCTGTTTCTCACCCCCTTCTTGAAATTCTGGATCCGCCACTGCCCCCCCCCCTCTAGGAATTTGCTCATCCTACGGCCCTGATGTGTACTAATTTCATGAAGCCGGACATTATTACGGTGACACGATGAAGTCCATCGTGTTCGATAAGATTTCGTTAGCACACACACATACGGTTGTCGACATTATTAGCGTAACGCTGCATCTGACTCCCAGATTATTTTTAAAAAAACTAGATAATAAAGATAATAATCTAGAGATGCGATCCGGGGGGAAGGAGTAGCGGATTCGAATCATTCCCTCTCCAAAGACCAAAGGCATGGCTACTCAGATACGACGTAATGCTATACGATGACGACTGTTGCGAATACACTAGGCAATCTCATATACAATTTCCGGCGGGATTGATAATACACCTCGGAGAGTCACACAACACGCGGAACAAGATATAATCATTAATACTGTACGAAAGAATTCAATACAAAAGGCGTGTCGAATTTGACATAGCAACTATATTATGGAAACGTTGACCGACGCGAAAGTATATCGCCACGATGAAACGCCCACGAGAAACAACGTGATATAGGCAAAATACCTGCACAACGAGCGTGGGCTGTAGTAGCAGCGCGATAATTACGTTTCTTTCAGCATCGGATGGTTAACTGTAGCGAGCCGACGATGGTCGATCAAGGCAGTAATCCATTGGCTGAGGGGGTCCCCGTGTG
>NW_014577074.1:46387-48861 GCF_000485595.1 Priapulus caudatus
TTAATGGATATCAAGGCCCCTAGCCAGCTTTCTATTGGGGGGGGGCATTCTGTTTTTCAATGTTGGCAATTTGCTCGCGCAGGGGTCGTGTACAGGATTTGCCTACCGGGGCGGGGGGGCGGTCTAACCGTGTAACCAAAGTGGCGAGGCACGCGAAGAGGGGTCTGGGGGGCCCTCCCCAGAAAAAATTTTAAAATTAGACCGCCCCTCAGATGCGTTTTCTAGCCGCGAGCCAAGGGGGGGTCCGGTACTCCCTGGACCCCCCCAAAACACGCCCCCTGCTCGGGGCGCGACGACCAGGCGAGGGGGGAAGGCCAAGCCGAACGAGCGGGGGAGGGTGGTGGGAGGGGGGTGTTTGCACTGTTCACCCCCGACGCACGACTGGAGATTTTTGCAATATTACACTAAAAATGGAAGCGACCTGAGGTGAAATTCTTGCAAATTTGGCAAATTATTTATTTTTTTGCTTCGTGGGCTGGGGGGGACATGGCTCGCGGGGGGGCGGCTTCGTTCGAAAACCCCGCGACCCCCCCCTGGCTACGGGCCTGGGATATGATCGCGCCATGATGTACTCTTGATACTACTCTCTCTCCACATCATCCCTCGCTCTGCCACTCCTCGACTCACTCTGTTTACTCCCCCTCTCTTTCTCTTTCGCGGCCTGCGCTTACAATGTGCTATCATGTGCTGTTGAGCACACACGAGTCATGGTCCTTTGATCGACCATCGTCGCTCGCTACAGTATCTATCTATCTATCTATCTATCTATCTATCTATCTATCTATCTATCTATCTATCTATCTATCTATCTACTATCTATCTATCTGTCTATCTATCTATCTATCTATCTATCTATCTATCTATCTATCTATCTATCTATCTATCTATCTATCTATCTATCTATCTATCTATCTATCTATTTATTTATCTATCTATTTATCTTTCTCTTTATCTATATATCTATCTCTCGACTGCGCTGTTCCCGCTCCAGACGTACGACTAGCGAATTGTCTTCGCAATCGCCGTCGTTGTCGGCTGCATGCGTGTACATACAATCGAAGTTTCTGCATTCCACGCGATGTGACAAATTGCACACAGCGCCGCTTTAAAATCGGTTTACGCAACCCTAACGGAAGACATCTATAACCAGCTTCGCTGCCTACCGAGAAGTCAGTCGAACGAGAACATTCTTTTGCCTTTGAAGTCTGAACAGAAAAGCTACCTATTCGTGAATTTTCTAGTGAGGGGTTAGTTCCATAGAAATATATAGAGATACATAGTCTACCTATATTATTTCTATGTTTAGTTCTAAGATAGTACCGCGGTGAATCGCAAGTATTTTAGCATGCGCTATAAGCATGGTTGCTAAAGCTACCAGCCTCTAGTTAACGTTATAATTTAGGCACTAACTTAGTTAGCTTGATACGCGAAATTGATGAATTCATTATTCACGCATGCATGATCCAATCAAGTTTCTTTATAAAATGGCGAACATTTTGTTCTCTTCGTAACTCGGAAATCTGCATCTGCATAATCTGTATCTTAATAAATCTTTATTATATAAAACTGTTTATGATAAGATTGTATTTAGGGAGGCAATGTCGTGCGTGTGTTTGTTTTCTAAGAATTATCGTCATTGTTTAAATAAGATCATGAATTACCGAAGATATATCACGAATGTCACAGTAGTAGTGATTTATTATTTTTGCTAATGCTAATTAGTGAGGCATTGCAGGTTTCATAACATTAACTAGAAAGGTCTCTTTCAAAATGTCAATTTGAATTAGCAGTGGGAGAGGTAAGTCTTAAAAACCAAGCACACATTATATCTTAGAATTCGGATATCTCATACCCTTTGCCACTTGCCGAGATATCTGACATACAGTTATCACTTCTACATGAGTAAGATTGCATGTGAACGAAACCCCCCTGTGAGATGGCAGATGCGTGTAGTGAGAGATGTGTAGTGGCAGATGTGTAGTGGGAGGCGTTACTGTATTGACATTCTGAAATCGAACACGGATTTTGGCTGTAATGTTTAAGAGACACTTACACTCCACGCCGCACGCACGCGCGCGCATAAAAAGCCCCTTCCCATCCATTCATTAAATTTCCTACGCGTTCGTTGTTTGTCTTTCAAATTATCGCTTGCAGTAATTGGTTAACGATCGCCCGTATGTCTATATGGCGGCCTGGTCGATGGGATCCATTTGAAAATTGCGAAATTCGGACATTAGCATGATGATCCCGCCGCGTGGTGAATCCACCCTATCGCAATCGATGTCGAGTTTTTAGACATGCGTTCGAATCGTTGATGAACTGCCACTATAGCCATAAGCGAGGGATGTCACGAGAGAGAGAGAGAGAGAGAAAGAGAGAGAGAGAGAGAGAGAGAGAGAGAGAGAGAGAGAAGAGAGAGAGAGAGAAGAGAGAGAGAGAGAGAGAGAGAGAGAGAGAGAGAGAGAGAGAGAGAC
>NW_014577074.1:49851-52673 GCF_000485595.1 Priapulus caudatus
CGACGATGACGACGACGACGACGACGACGACGACGACGACGACGACGACGACGACGACGACGACGACGACGACGACGACGATGGTGATGATGGTGGTGATGATGATGACGACGATGATGATGATGATGATGATGATGATGATAATGATGATGATGATAATGATAACGATGATGACGATAATAATGATGTTGCCAGTATTCTGGTTTTGAAATGCAGCAGGAGCGGGTGTGACCGTATGCACGACAACCGTATTTAGTCGCAAAAATTTGGACACTGACTCGACCATATACTTGTGTGGAAATGCGTTCGTCGGCATACACCGCCATTGTTACGGCGAATGCGATTTCCTAATTCGTAACATTCTTCGCGACAATTCGCGAGATCGCTACCCGATCGGGCTCTAGCCTCTCATACGCGCGGGCCATGCCCGCCAGTCGCTTAACGCTGCGGTACGATTTATTTTCAGATTGAAAATAGCCGCTTTGCTTTCGAGCCTCGCTGCGAGGCCGCGCCGGCGTGTGTGCGAGAGAGAGCAGCGTAGCAGCAGCTGTTAGCTGCTCACTGCGAGAGATGCTCCCACCGGGCTGACGTGAAACAATTGTGCGAAGCTTTTCACTGGCGCGTTTATGTAGACGCTAGACCGTTGCGTGGATCGCAGCGCGGTATATACCGTCTTGTTTAGACATTTGCAGAACGGTTAGAGCTATGGATTTCGCTGATGGGTATGTTTCGCTTTTTTTTCTCGCTTCTCGTCTGCGCACGTTGTTTTCGTCGAACGTAGAGTCATAGTTAGCGTTCCATCGCTCACGCCTCTCTCTCTCTCTCTCTTCGCTCTCTTCCTCTCCGCTTTTTGTTGGAAAGCTACCACAGACGCACGTACGCACGCATCCACACAAACAAACACATGCACTCCGACAGCCTATACACACACAGACATTCACCGATAACCACACACGCGCGCGCGCGCGCGGACATATCTATCTATCTATCTATCTATCTATGTATTTATCTATCTATTTTTTATTGCCGCACACTTATATCGTTTTCTCTATCGCACTCTTTTCCTTCTCTAGAAGGAAAGAGAGAGAGTTTTCTTGCTCTTGTTTCCTCTATCTCTGTCTCATTTCGATCGCTTTCTTTCTCTCGTAATCTTTCTCTCTCCCATTCGCTCTCGATCTCATACTCATTCCATTTCTCTCTCTCACTTGATCTCGTCTCCTTTCTCTCTATCTCTCTCGCTCTCTCTTTCTCTCTTTCTCTCTTTCTCTCTTTCTCGCTTTCTCTCTTTCTCTCTTTCTCTCTCTCTCTCTCTCGCTCTCTCTCTCTTTCTCTCTCTTTCTCTCTCTCTCTCTCTCTCTCTCTCTCTCTCTCTCTCTCATTGGCTCTCGATCTCTCGCCTCTCAGTTGCTCCATCGGTGTGTATGGGTTAAGATTGACCGCTTTCTCCGTATCAATGTTACGTTGCTATGAGTTCGTAAACCGGAGTGCGATAAACCGGATCCCGTCATAATTGAAAGTAATTGTGGCGGGGCGCGTTGACGCAGCGCAGGCAACCGCGCCTTGCCCCCCTGCAATCTATACGCGCGCATCCGTCCGTCAACGCACCACAAAAGCTCGCAAAGCTTCGACGTCGTTCGACGCGGAAAAATGTCGGCGATTTCAGCGTCTGGGCGCGTCTGACGTAATCGAGACGGTCGCCGGTCGCCAATGAATGCTCGCGCTTTATTTTGCTTCGCGGCTTCCTCGTCGATTGAGACGCCCCGCCGCCCGGGTAAGCGGCGGCACCCAGCCATCCATACACGCTTGCAGCAAGTAACGTCGAGTCATCGGTGATATGACGACTCACTCGCTCTCGAGAAGATATCGGCACGTGCTCCGTTCGTCATCCAATCGCGTAGAATCGAATCCGAACGATGACGATGACGGCGGCGGCTCGGTCGCGTACGCGCGCGATATATTTTTAGATCGCCCGTCTGTTCGCGCGCTCTCGATTTATATCTAGCATCGTCGACGGCGGTGACTCATCATCGCGGGAACGCCCGCGGCCGTGATGCGGGAGACAGTAAAACCCCGCGTGCGTACGTATTCATGACGCACGCGCAAACGACGCGCTGCCAACTAATTACGGTTGACATTGAAATGTCAGAATGCGACGAGCACCTGGTGCGGCGCGTACGTCGGCTCCGGCAGACGCACGTGCGTGCGACGTCAGCGGCGGCAAGCGTGCGTGCGTGCGCCGGCGGCAGGCGTGCGTGCGTGCGTCGGCGGCAAGCGTGCGTGCGTGCGACGGCGGCAGGCATGCGTGCGTGCGACGGCGGCAGGCGTGCGTGCGTGCGTGCGACGGCGGCAGGCGTGCGTGCGTGCGTGCGACGGCGGCAGGCGTGCGTGCGTGCGACGGCGGCAGGCGTGTGTGCGTGCGACGTCGGCAAGCGTGCGTGTGTGCGTGCGACGGCGGCAGGCGTGTGTGCGTGCGACGTCGGCAAGCGTGCGTGTGTGCGTGCGACGTCGGCAAGCGTGCGTGTGTGCGTACGACGGCGACGGCGGCAGGCGTGCGCGTGCGTTCGATGGCGACAGGCGCGCGTGCGTGCGTGCGTGCGACGGCGGCAGGCGCGCGTACGTGTAATCTACCAGCGTGTAATCTGTTGCTAATCTCGGCTTAAAATAGCCGAAATAGATCCGAGCGCGGTTATAAATTGCGATCGGCGGCATCCGAAAATTTATTCTATTCAATCCAGAATTAACCACCGCTGTCAACGCGGGCTAAATTTAGCTCTCTCTCTCTCTCTCTCCTCTCTCTCTCTCTCTCTCTCTCTCTCTCTCTC
>NW_014577074.1:53317-65304 GCF_000485595.1 Priapulus caudatus
CACACACACACACACACACACACACACACACACACACACACACACACACACACACGCGCGCGCGCGCGCGCGCACACACCAGCTATCATTTGCGATTGAGCTTCGTTCCCAGTTGTGCGCGATGGTGTCACCTCTCCGTCGAAATGTATCGCGATTAATTGACATATAGCTGTTGCGAGCGCGACCGGTATGGGCGTGATTGTTACGTCTACACATAGGCGTGTTCGCACGCATTGATGTTGACATGATAATGCCTGTCAAACAGGCGGGGGACCGTTAACCAAACCCTTGCTTGCTTACCATCGACATCGGTTTATGAACGTACGCGAACACTGCAAAGTGCGTATGTATAGCCACGGCTTTGCGACTTTACGACGCTGTCGTGAAGAAGGATCGGATAAGAAATGTAAACTGTTGCGCGGGCTCTTTTGTTGTGTCTAAAAATACAGTTGTCCAGACGCATACATTTATTTGTTTATTATTTATAGCTATATATATATATATATATATATATATGTGTGTGTAAGCATGTGTGTACATGTGTGTGTGCGTGTGTGTGTGTGTGCGTGTGTGTGTGCGTGTGTTTGTGCGTGTGTGTGTGTGCGCGCGCGTGTGTGTGTGCGTGCGTGCGCGCGTGCATGTGTGTGTGTGCGTGTGTGTGCGCGCGTGCGTGTGTGTGTGTGTGTAAACGTGGGCTCCTGCTGGCCGATAGAGTGTCGTTTTCATCAACAGACGATCATCCCGTCAGCGAAGTTCTCTACGTAAGCCTCTATAGACGTCACTCCACGCCTCGTGCGCAGAGAGAAGATGCGGAGGCTGCGAGAACGTGCACGGGACAGATGCAGCGAATGCATATTTGTTTACGCTCGGTGCGAGATGACAGCGCGGGCGGCGATGGAAGCAGGCAACCCGACGCTGATGCCGGGCCGAGGGCGCGCGCGAGAGATGTTTTTGCGTTTCAGCGAGACATCTGCGCCTGTTTACGATCCTTGCAGATGATCCTCGCTTTCCATCGGACACATTCGCCCCGCGCTGAACACGTGCCGATGCACTCACTAGGCCGAGGTTAGCGCAGCCGACGGCGCGAGCGGCGGCGATAAATGTTTGATTACTCACGTAGGAAACACGTCGGCGCATTCTATACGCGCGCGCTCGCGAGGCGTCGTACGTGCAGATTAAGGACTCGACATCCTTCAGTAGTGAAGAGCTCGAGGTATCGGCACGTAATGGCTTCCGTGCCTCTGGGAACCTTTGAGACAGGAACTGAAGATGGATCGCAACGTTATCTTACCCCCACGACGGTCAATCGCGCCATCGTTCGGCGGATGCTGCAATAATTATCTCTCTCCTCTCGATTTTAACATCCTGATTAAACAACATCTGCAGGCATTAACGCACATCTGCGTGCACTTAATTGGACTAACGTGTCCTGATGTGGCTTCATCGGGATGAGCTGATGTTGCACTGCGTTGCATTTTGCAAATGACTTTTGCTCTGTTAGAGCTCCCGAACGTAAAATAAACTAAAAAAATGCCAAAAATTATTTTCCCGTAAAATGCTTGTTGCGCATTCATTACCGTCGTCGAAGCACGAGATGGAATAGCATATAGGATATGACAGCATAGACTGGACCTTGGCATTGTCGCGACAAATTTCCGTTGCACACGCCAAACGAACTAGTTACCAGTCTAGGTGTAACGGACAGCGACTCAACACCATTCGGCAGCAGCACTCGAATTCGCTCTTGCGCTTTTATTGCACGTTTAGTAGGCATCTGACTAAACAAAAATGCTAAATCGAATTTGAAAATCTTTACGCGCCAGGCGTCTGCGCGCACGCGGCCATTTGATCCGGTGATACAGCAGCAGCTTCACCGCCGGAGCACACTAATGGAGAGAGCTGCGTTATCCCATCGTTCACCCGTACACACGGGTAGATTCAGGATGCGCGTGGGCATGGCTTCCGCACAGTCGGGACAAGTTGGCTAGTTCGTTAGAAAAGGAGGTCGCTGTACAGGACGCTCATATGAACACACGAGTAGAGACTGCGAGAGAGGGGGAGAAGTTGAGAACGAGCGAGAGAGAGAGAGAAAGAGAGGGTGAGAGAGATGATGATGGAGAAAGAATAGAGATATAGATAGAGAGCGAAAGGGGAAAGGAAAAACAGATAAGAGACGATGAGAGGGACGAGAGAGAGGAAGAAGAGAGCGTGCGAATGGCGAGAGAAAGAGCGAGACAGAGAGAAAGGAAGAGAGCGAGAGGCGAGATAAGCGAGAGATAGGAGGGAGGGATGAGGGATAGACCTCCAAACCTCTCCCGATTCTAGATCGCTACTATAGTACGGCGTGTGCATGTATTCGCAGGAGTGCGCGGACAGCAGCAGGAGCAAAAGCGGATGCATTCATTCGTTTATAGCTGGCTGTAAGGCAGGATGGTAAAACAACCGAAGCATCAGCTGTCGCTTGCACTGCTTGCTTGTGGATGCTCTTCCTTCACATGAAAACACGCGAAGCTCTCCGCTTTCAGGAAACAATGCGGTTGTTGTGTCGGTTTTTACCACCAAACATCAGTACGTTTAACGATGGATGCATGTACAGCTATGCTGTGAATGCAAACATTGTGCTTAACGATAAGTAAGTAAACAGTTATGCTGTAAATTTAGACAGAACGGTTAAAGATGGACACAGTTATGTTGTGAAAATGGGCTGAACGCTGAAAAGTGGCCGTGAATGTACGTAGACAGTATGTTTAACGATAGGCACAATTATGCTGTTAAAGTTAGACAGTACGTTTAACGATAGGCACAATTATGCTGTAAATGTTAGACAGTACATTTAATGCTGTGGAAGTAAGTATTGTGTTTAACGATAAGTACAGTACATGCTATGAATGGAAACAGTACGTTTTAGATTAGTATGCAGATACAATACAATACTTGCAGTGATGTAGCGACAGCAGTATTTTTTTTTTAACGATACGGTAGATAGCATAATATCAGGAGTGAATAATAATAGCCATTATTATTATTGACTATTCTTATTCACTCCTGATATTATTAATAGTTGCAGCTCCGTCATAACTAATATATTACGTTTAATCATATGTACATTTATACAATAGAGTAAGCTAGTATATTAAGCGGTAGGTGCAGTTGGGAGTTTAAATTATTTAGTAAGTTTAACGATATATGTAATTTGGTTATAAAATTATAAAGCAGGGTTAACGATGTTGCAAGTGTAAACCTCTTAAAGAATGGGTATATATAGTTATAGTAATATGTTCAATTAGGTGCGCAAGTACCGCTACCGCTACACGACTGTTTTCACAGGAACAGGATAACGGCTCCATTATCTCAGGGTGAATGAATGTAAATAGCTTTTAAGGTTCACCCCACCCTTTGCAGAAAAATTACGTCTTTGTTCAATTATCTCAGCTTTGTCAAGCTGTCCATCAAGCGTAGCAATTAAAATATGATTGGCCTTTGTAATCAGGTCACTTTGCGCCACCTAGCGTGGAAACAGCGAACAGTGCTGTTGTGCTTATGTGTATTTTACACAGATAGGGGATTCCACAGATTCAACGTTCAGACTTCACTCGAAACTTGCCGGCGGCATATGATGCTGATTCCCAGCAAGTTGTCGGATCTACATGTTTACGTCACTTGACAGAATGGCCATTTCCATAATGTAGAGACGTCTATAGGGCACTAACCTTGCGTGCATAATGCACTCTAGTGCCGAATATTGCCGCAAACATTGAGAAATGGGTCTTTTACAGACACGAAGTAGTGAACGAATAGCGCGGAAGGTTATTGTTGCGTAGCCCTTCTACACATCTGATTGGTTCTTGCGTCCATTTGACTTTCGCCGCCTAGAATAAATATTACACAAGCCTGATTGGTTCTTGGAGTCAGGTGACCTTGTGCCATCTAGGGTACAGAGGTGTGCTTATCGAGCGATTTTTTACCATACCAGACTATTAAAGGGGTGGTAAAGGACCACACGATACCGACAAAGCAGACGCGTAATCATTCGGTTCAGTTAGTTCTGCCCGTTGCACTATTTGGGTATTGCAATATACCTTGCGCAGCAAACTACTACGTGGGCGTTGAATTTCAGTAGTGCAGCGGTATCAATCTGGTACGTATATGTCCTGATTCTGATATGCGCTGCTAATATTCATAAGTAAATTCTGAAATGCGTTCTGATTACGCAAAATCACTAATGTTACGTTTAAATTATGATGGATGGATCCACTGCTATTAATCGAAGATTAGCGTTGTTATTGTTCGTGAGATGCTCGGTGTATGGTTACGTGCCACAGTGACATGTCTGCCTCCCTCTATCGTTGTCTATCTCCCTACCACTATCTCTATCTATCTCGTCCCCCATCTCTCTCGTGTGCGCTCTCGCTTTCTATCTCGTTTTGTTTCTCGCTTACTTTTGCCTGCTCGCCCTCTACCTCCCTTCCTCTTCTCCTCCACCTTGCTCTCTGTGCATTCGGATTCAATACAGCGCTAGGTTTTCCGACACTGATTCGAGTAATGTCTTTTGCGTAAACGCGTGCGCGTGCATTTCTATGAATCTCGTCGCTACTGCTTTCAACACAGCAGTAGCAGCAGCGCGATTGCGATGCTGTGAAAAAAATTCGGCGGGCGCTTCAGTTTTTGCGCGAGGTTTATGTACTGCACGGCGACTACTGTTCGCAGAGTCGCGATCATTAGACACTCACGTGTGTTACGCCAGCAACAGCAGCAGCGCAGCAGCAGCGGCAGCTGCGGCAGCAGCGGCAGCAGCGGCAGCAGCGGCAGCAGCGGCAGCAGCGGCAGCAGCGGCAGCAGCGGCGGCAGCGGCAGCGACACCAGCAACCGCAGCAGCAGCAGTAGCAGCGCAGCAGCAGCAGCAGCAGCACCAACAACAGCAGCAGTAGCAACGCCAGGGACACCAGCAACAGCAGCAGCGGCAGTAGCAGTAGTAGCAGTAGTAGCAGTAGCAGAAGCAGCAGTAGTAGTAGTAGCAGCGACAGCAGCAATAGCAGCAGTAGCAGTAGCAGCAGCAGCAGTAGCAGTAGCAGTAGCAGAAGCAGCAACAATAGCAGCAGCAGTAGCAGCAGCAGCATCAGTAGTAGTAGTAATAGTAGCAGCAGCAGCAGCATAAGTAGCAATAGCAGTAGCAGCAGCAGCGCCAGCAGTAGCAACAGTAGCAGCAGCAGCGCCAGTAGCAGCAGTAGCAGCAGTAGCAGCAGTAGCAGCAGTAGCAGCAGCAGTAGAAGCAGCAGGTGTAGCAGTAGCAACGCCAGCAACAGCAGCAGTACCAGCTGCAGCAGAAAAGCAGCAGCAGTTGCAGCAGAAAATTGTTGTTATTTTGAGGACATGTTTAGTGAAGCGATCCGAGTTCTATCCTTGTATGCATGTTTTAGATATAGGATCTGAATAAAATCGGGGCTACCACCCTGACCTCCTGACCCACCAAAACACATCCTGGCTTATTACGTACTGCTTTCGCTCCTATTATAAAATTCCTGAATAGCATCTTGAAAATTATCAATTAATGCCTTCACAATTCATTAGAGTAGCTTCTACAGCACTCATTTTTCATGATTGAATGATAACAACGACGCAGCCCTAATAAGTCTACAGCTTTAATGAATTCCCTGGATACTTCAATACCATTCTCCTTTCCAACTTTCCATTTACCCTATCCAACAATATCCACAACTATTTTGTTCGTGGCTTCAAAAATAATTACAATGGGGAAGGCGAGTACGGTTACATATCGACCGTTCGACATGTACCGACCGCATAGACATGTACGACATGTATCGACCGTTCGACAACAGGTATACAAATAGGCCTACGCAGTAAAATCAGACATTAATCTTAGCGATATGTAGAGTTACGTGTTAAAATAAGATATTAACGTTAGTTATATAGTTATGTTATGATACATATTATGTCAGACATTACTTTTGACGATAGGTAGATATTAGTGGTGAAAACAGTCACAGCGGTAGCTACACTCGTGCGGTGCAACCAGGCTGTGCAAAGACGTTACCATTAGATATACAGTTATGCGTTAAAACAAGACGCACGCGGCGCACTTATAAACGAGTGCGTACGTAGTTCGCGCCCACATTGAAACGACAGCGCTGGCATTAAGCATTCATGAGGCGTGTTTAGTTTTCGTGATTACCCGTGCTTCTAAGCTTGACAGACCTGTCAATTACGATGCGGTAGCCACACCGAGCTGCTCCCGTTTCGCTATTATTTACTAGTTACGAGCCGTTCTCTGGCACGCCGGTGATATCATCAAGAGCTAATAAATATTATAAATATTATTAGCTCTTGATATCATCTATCGTTGATGACACAACTCGCTGGTTAGCATATTTGAACTCGTTGACTGCTTCTGTGGGCGTGTCTACGCTTAGTTGCGATTAATCAGATGGTATTAGCTAGAGACGGTAAATGCTCGACAGTACGTGGAAGCAAATGGGTAATAGTAACGCTCACTCTCACTCATGTACGTACGCATCTAATGCACACGCAAGAACAGTGACGCTGAAGGGGTCGTTGTCGTATCAGGTAATACATATATGTACCCGAGGTACATATATGTATACACAAAGTGTACCAGACTTATACCAGAAGTGTACCCTAACCCTCACCCTAACCCTAACCCTAACCATAACCATAACCATAACCCTAAACACAGGGTACATATATGCTGAGAAGATACAGGTCTGGTATACATATACGTACCTCGGGTACATATATGTAGTACCTGATACGACAACGACCCTTTCAGCAACAGTGACAGTGTATGTTTTAAAACGCTATGTCGCTTTTCGACGTGCAATTCTTTTAAATTTAGATATGTTGCTATTACACACACAAGACCGCATTAGTCAACGTATGAGGAACTCTTACATATATTAAATAGTGAGTGATGTACCTGAACCAAAAATACATCACGTATTCGGGCAGAACCGCTTACACAGCACAGGCTGGTAGAACATGTATGTCATTTTTCGGAATACGAGGAGCCCTTACATCACGCGTATAGTGACATGCTCAAACAAAAGGTGTATGTCGTGTTCGTCAGAGGGGGCTGCAGACTATCCATGCACTTCGCCAGCAACTCGCAGGCGATAAATTCCCCCCTACTAAAGTCAGTCCGTTTTACGCATAGATACCGTGATTATAGACGCGCGTTCGCTGCAAGGTTACGTGATCGACGCTAATGATGCGCCATCTTTGTTTTTCGCTTCGTTCCAGTATGCGATCAACTACCACGCGATAGATTTAACTACGAAATCCCTTCTATTTCACGCGTAAATAATAATAAATATTATTTGTATTGTTAATTTTAAGCGTAACAGTAACGATTACAGACCACTAGACCACACTCAACAACGCGGTCGGAGAGACGTGCGCCGCTAGATGGGGTGATCGATGCTCATGCTGCATCATTATTGTTTTTTTCTTCGTTCTAGTATGCGAGCAACTTCCATCAATTTATTTACCTAAGATATTCCGTCTCTTTTTTCACATGAATAATTTTCTTATTATTACTATGATTATCATGATTATTATTATTGTTACGCGTAACAATAACGCCTACAGACTACTGGTCTTTACGTAACAACGTGATCGGAAAGAGAGACGCAAGCACGCCGCCAGATGGATTACCTTTATTTTACTCGTTTTTTTAATCTACGTTCATGTTCGTTCGTTTATCTTCGGCTAAACATCAAGCTCCGTTATTTTTTTTATCTTTGCAGTATGACCGAAATGATCGCAATTCGTGTATCCTTGTCTCAACTTTGCCATTTTTCCTTTTTTGCAGTATGACCGAAATGTTCGCAATTCGTGTATCTTTGTCTCAACTCTGCCGTTTTTCCTTTTTTACAGTATGACCGAAATGTTCGCAATTCGTGTATCCTTGTCTCAATTCTGTTATTGTTCCTGTTTGCAGTATGACCGAGGTGTTCGCAATTCGTTTATCTTTGTCTTAACTCTATTATTTTTCCTCGTGTTTGCAGTATGGCCGAGATGTTCGCGATGATGTACGTCGGCGACGAGGACGACGACGTGCCGATGAAGCCGCTGCCGGAGCCGCCCAAGGCCGAGGTGAATGGCGGCCGCGTGCTACATCTGTCCTGCGGTGCGCTGCTCGTCGGCTTCACGTGCATCTGCCTCGAGGTCGTCAAGAACATCTATGACGTCAGCTTCTTCCACAAGGACAGCAACGTCTACTTGACTATAATGGTGCCGCTGACGGGCGTCGTCGGCGTCATCGCATCGCGCAAGATGCGCAAGTGGGTCTACGTGCTACTGCTCTACACGATCATACCGACAGCGATCACCTGCTTCATACTGCTCGTGCGCAACGCGTTCATCGTCTACTACCTGTCGCACGACGGCGCCGAGTTCCAAAGCAGCGGTACGAACGTCGACGGCATGTCTGCGCCGGACTACTACGAGCAGTTTCGCACCAAGTTCAAGATCTACCACGCCGTCGCCATCGCCGCCTGCACGTGCCAATCGATAGCCGTCTTCACGATCACGTGGCTCGGCTACTACGCGTTCAAGATCTTCCAGGTCGCCTGCTCGATCTGCCGCGATAATCTTGGCACGATAGAGAACGACTAGCGGCGCGTGGCCGAGACGAGAGAGAAGGAAGACTCCGAGCGACTCCATGTGCGCGCGTGTAAGACGTTTTTGCGCGCACGCGCGCGCATGCGCGGATGCATGGGATTTCTTCGATGCTGGCGCACTCTGGCGACAAACGTCCTCGCCGGTCAGCGGTTCTCGGTTTCGGGAACATGGCGGCCGCTGAAGGAAAACCACGAGGGGGAGCCACGAGTGAGAGCTAACGCGCACTACCGGATCGGTACCTGTAAGGTCATGTTCGACTGCATCAAGACATGCATACACGCGCGAGCGCACGCAGGTGCAAACACTCACGCACGAGCGCTCACAGGCACGAACACGCACAATCTCGCGCACGCACGAACGCATGAACACACGCGCGCACACATGAACAGACTCACGAACAATAACACACGCTGACAGATAGGCACGAACACACGCATACGCGCAAGTACGCGAACACACACACGCATGCATGCGTAAACACATACATGTACACTAACACATACAGTGACAGACAAGTACGCAGCACGCACGCACACACACGCACACATACACACACACAAACACACATACGCACACACATACACACACACTCACACACACACACACACACACACACACACACACACACACACACACACACACACACACACACACACACACACCCACGCGCGCGCAGCACGCACGCACGCACGCACGCACGCACGCACGCACGCACACGCACGCACGCACACACACACACACACACATTCGTGCAGCTAACATAGCGAGGCATATATGCCCACGGCGTCCATGTGACGCCGCATGGCGTTCACGCGTGATAGTCGCGTGATATACGCGTTCACGCGTGATAGTCTCTGGCCGCAGATTGCGTGACACCGTGCCTGCGTGAGGCCAACAGGTGGCCACGACGTGACGAAGTCAGACCCGCAGTTTTTCAGCCAATGTATGGCATTCAAATCATTGTAGGATCGACATAGATGGCGGTCGATGCGAGAACATCTACACACACATACACAAGAACATCCGTGAAAATATGTCACGTGCTCTGTCGCCTTTATATATATATATATAATATATATATATATATATATATATATATATATATATATATATATATATATATATAAATATATATATATACATATACATGAGACTTTTCATATAGAGGCAAAGAATGATTAGTGAATTAGTCATGTGTCTTTATCATCGCTGTCACCTACCATTAACGTGTGCGTAAACATTGCATTCTATATACGTTTTACTAAGAACTCGCGCAACTTCCATTCTATTTACTCATATCTTTATGTTCCTGTGGTCCATGAAAACTGTACATACTACTTTGTAATTGCATGTGTTTACATTAGCACCCGTGTACAGATTATGTAAGGAAAGCGCATGACGTCGTGTGTAAGATTCCAGTCTCATACCGCTCAATTAACAACGTTCGCTGCCGTTTGTACGGGAGCTCGCCTTCTTCATCAATTTAAAATGAGAGCAGTACGCGCGGCGCAGCATCGCCGACGCGACACTATATTTATATTCGTTATTTATTTATTCGAGTGAGGATATTTCTAATGTGTGACCTTCTAACAATTCCAGAACTGCTACTGCACGTGCGCGCGTGTGTGCGTGCGCACGAGTCGCGCCTGCTGGCCGACTATTGGCGCATTATATCAGATACTCTAAACTAATAATCGGAATTACGTTCGCCTATTACGCGTAGAGCGATAGAGAGAGAGAGAGAGAGAGAGAGAGAGCTCTATGCCGGAGTAGCGAACAACTATTACCAATTCTCACCATAAGCTGTCTAACCGTGTACATATGCGTATGGCTGGAGACGAAGTCTCGCGGTATACACTACGTATCCCCAAGTCTATTATCGAAGTATATAAGGAAATAACGGTAAATACAACATATACTTACAAGAAAAGTGCATTTGTGGTTTTCTAAGGATGTTTTGTGCGCGGTCGGCCTGGGCGCTAGAGGCGGCAATAGCTTGTCTAATGCTCGCGCGTGCGTAAGTCGCGTTTCGTGGCGCATTAGCAGGTCACGAAGCCGCTCAGGCGAATTTGTTCGCGCTAATACGGCGTCACGAAAACAAACCGGCCCACCGACAATGACGATATACGGCCGGCTCGGCGATAATAACAATACGGTGGCTTTTCGCGCTGTGCAATCAGCGTGATTGCTCGGCTTGACAGCTTCATTCAGCATCCGGCGCGAGTTTGGCGCGAGTACCGCCGCTGCGCTGCGAACCTTTATCACGATCAGCTCATGCGTAGCTGAAGCAAGATTCGAATAGGCGCGAGGGCGAATGGGCACGAAAGAAGACTGCACAAAACAATCGCCAACCTGTCCGTCGCATGACCTTCGCCTTAATGCCCGCATTGCGCGATGTGATTTCGTGCGCGTGTGCGTATATGTGTGCATGCTTTCGTGTGCACGTGCATGGGCGCGCACGTGCCTTTGTTGTGCATGGAGGTGAGAGGACATATGTGTATGTGTCACCACCACACACACACACACACACACACACACACACACACACACACACACGGTGGTGTGTGTGTGTGTGTGTGTGTGTGTGTGTGTGTGTGTGTGTGTGTGTGTGTGTGTGTGTGTGTGGTTGTGTCCGTTTGTTGTGTTTGCCCCACCTGCTCTCTCTTGTTGTGTGTGTGGGCCTGTTCACCTTTGATTTTGTCTGTGGTTGTTTTTACGCTGTTGCTCTCGTGCACCAATACATATATCGCCTTCTGTAAACACTGAACAATTTCTCCCTGTTTTGTACACATGGCAT
The DNA here is from genome assembly GCF_000485595.1 of Priapulus caudatus. NCBI lineage: Eukaryota > Metazoa > Priapulida > Priapulimorpha > Priapulimorphida > Priapulidae > Priapulus > Priapulus caudatus. The sequence continues at coordinate 64,773 of NW_014577074.1, forward strand.
TTCATTAATTCAATAGCATGGTATAGGTTCGCGTAATATAAGCCATAAAATAATAATAACTATAACTATTAATTAATAATGTCAACCTATATTTTGGACGATAGCACAGATGCTTCATGCAGTTAAAGGAACTGTAGCCTCTAGGATTTTACTGCATACAACTGTACTTACTGTGTAACAAATCGTCTATACTCACGCGTATTTGTTACCAGATACCTAATTTAATTTTTATAATTATTTACATATCAACGCTACGAAATTTGAATGGCACCATGACACCCGCGACCGTGCTGCCACCCCAAAGTTGCGTATTTAACAATTTATTTTGCAGGTTACAGACCGAGGGCTAATCACAAAAGTGCAATTATATTTATACCTAAATGCTATTTAGTGTGTGTGTGTGTGTGTGTGTGTGTGTGTGTGTGTGTGTGTGTTTGTGTGTGTGTGTGTGTGTGTGTGTGTGTGTGTGTGTGTGTGTGTGTGTGTGTGTGTGTGTGTGTGTCTGCTTGTGTGTGCGAGAAAGATCGACAGG
>NW_014577074.1:65314-87296 GCF_000485595.1 Priapulus caudatus
TGTGTGTGTGTGTGTGTGTGTGTGTGTGTGTGTGTGTGTGTGTGTGTGTGTGTGTGTGTGTGTGTGTGTGTCGCGTACGTGTGTACGTGTACGTGGGTGTTTGGTGCAATGGGATGTCAATATAATATGTATGCATATGTGAGCAGAAGGAAACGTGGTTACAATTCCCTCCTATGATACGTAGTACGACGGAACTACTATCTTATTCTATTGTCTGAACCTATGCAACGAAGTCACACATCGCGGCTGCTGGGTGAAAACGCGTCTTCTGGGCCCCGCAGTAATAAAGAATAAATAATAATAATAATAAGTAATAAGTAGTAAAGAAGTGCATGAATACTATCCCACATGAAGGAGAATGCGACCGAACAACGCAGGAAAGTGCGCATGTGTGCACGCACGCAAACAAATGAGCGCACACGCGTACACGTGAACAAAAACCGAACGCGCGCACGCGATATTACCTTTTTACTTAAGTAATGACGTCTGACGAGTAAGTCATGACGCGAAGCCACACCACACCACGCCAAGCGACCTCGTCATCACGCCATACGATTATGTCATCACGCCAAGCGACTACGTCATCACGCCATACGATTATGTCATCACGCCAAGCGACTACGTCATGACGGCAAACATGTAGAAAATTATGAAGATTTTTCAGAGTGCCAGGATGCGACGCATTCACGACAGGAATAGGAGCACAAACGATACTCATGTCGACTGTTCGTTCTCTTTGTGTATAGCGCAAGTGCGGTCTTTTGCACATTTTCGTATTCCGCCGCAAAATATGTCCATACATTCTAATAAGCGAGACGCACGTCAGTTAAGTGCTGGCTTAGAGATTATGGTAATAAGTCAATAGCCGAGAACGATCTCAGTAAAACCTCGCACGAAGGCCGAGCTAGCGAGAACCGGCAAAATTCGATAAGAATTTATTCTAATCAAAATGTGAGAGTGGCCGTTAATCTATCACGTTTGTTGTCCCGTAAGATTCTCTCCGACTACCGATTATTGTTCTACTTGATAAATCCTACGCGGACCCTAGATGAATATTTAATGTCTGACATTTAAAGTGGGCAAAACCCCCAGCCATGCGTGCCTGCGAGGCGATAGACACCTACATGCACATCAACGTTTTACTTCACTACTGTAAACTATAACTCTAACGTACGGTAAACGGGGTAGCTTCGTCAAAAGACTGGCTGCTATTTTGATTCGCAAAAACCCACAAGATGTAAGACCGCGGGCTAAACGAATGCACCGACGAATAAATATGCCACAAACAGAATGTTACACAGAATCTATACATGCACACCACAGCCCATTGCACAAAATCTATACATTTACAAATAAGTCAATAGAGCATTGCACGAAATTTACAAAAGTAAAAATCAGCCTAATGTACTATTGCTAAATTCCATGGACGTATACTTGTATAATTTATAATGTATTCATGAGTAAATGTGCCGGTAATAATATCCTAATTGTTTAAATGCGAGTCAATGTACGTCTACATGCAATCAAACCGCGTAGGACAAGACCTCAACTAACCACCGGATAAAAACACTCTACACAAAATCTATATGCCACGTACCATTGCGTTAATTACCCTTTAAACGCCATCTAAGAATGGGTGGCTACACAAAATCTACTAATGTACGCACGAGTCGATAAACAATTTGGCGCAATCTTTACATCTACACGCGAGGCAAAAATACTTTTGCGCAATATCCACGCATATACGCACACACACATACACACACACACACACACACACACACACACACACACACACACACACACACACACACACACACACACACACACAACTCAAAGGACCTCTACACAAAATCGACACATCTCTACACGTGAGTCTGTGGACCTTTACACATAATCTATACACAACTGAACAGAGAGCTCTACACAAAATCTAGGCATGTACTGGACAATCAATTTACAACCGCAACTAAGGAGGCAAGTGGAAGTTAATCCATTTCAAATCACTTCGCGGAAAAAACTCGTCACAATTGATCCCCGCCAAACCTCGTTATCTCAACTAGATCTTACGATTGCCACGCCACCCGCTGACAATTCAAATCACGTCAACATGCAAATTATAATCGAATTGCAGCCAAATTTTATTACTAACGCGAATTTATTTCGAAAATGAAATCCCCCTCATATCTCATTACGATTTGCGCGTAAACACAAAAGCAGCGGCGTATATACATCGACAAACAATTTCCTTTCGAAGGCTCGCGATACATGCGCGGAGAGGACTGGAATGCAGAGACGTTCAGTTCGCTGGAGACGACGGCTACACCATCGCGACTTAACCGATCATATTTCGAGCATATCATGCTGTCAACAGGAAGTTCTACATCTTGCTGCAGACGGCGAATGACTGGAATTTCTTACCCCCAGACATCGTGACAGATGGATCAATTGATGCTTTTTGAGCGAAAGCTGTAACTCGTCCATGTCGGTATCACTTCTTCGCGCTTTCTTTATTTTTAAATAAATATGCGCACAGTTTCGCGCCTCTCTTCTCACTCTTAGCTAATCTCTTCCGTCTATTTTCCTTTCCCATCGCTAGGCCTTACGGGCCGCTCATTTTATGAATAGTGATACGTATACGTAAAGAAAGGAGCTATATATATATATATATATATATATATATATATATATATATATATCCTTGACTTAGAGACGCTGACCGAGGTGACGTCATCGGATTGGCCAACAGCGACGACTGGTATCTTTAGAAGAGTTGTAATCGTGTCCTTTCTTGTCAGGTAGTCCGAATTTGCACGTCATCAGACTTTGAAAAACGCAACATACTTTTAGAATGTTTACACTAGTACTCTTACTACATGGATTTTTATGAACACACTTGGCCACATGGGACAATTACCGGCCAAAAAAACGAATGTTCGGGATGAAAAAATAGGGCGAAAAGGTCCATCATCTGCGAACCTTATCGCAGGCGGTCCAAATTTGGAAAATCTCGGACGAATCTGCTTCACTCCTTCGTTTCTTCAGTAAGATTAAAGTATGGCATCGGACGAGGTGTGTAGAGGGATGCGTCTATCGGAAACATTCCACCTTAATTGGATATTATTCTTGGTACAAATAATAAACGCGTGCTACACCAACTGGGTATGGGGCATACGCGCCATCGACAGCTAGATGAGAGTTTACTTACTTTAAACTGAAGTAGACTTGTATATTTCGGTTATACAGCAGGACTGTCAGGACTGTCATTGTACAACGTGTATGTAAACGTTCACAGACGAGCATCTGCGTTGGTATGAAAACCCGAAAACAGCTTTATTGAAATTTCGCGGATGTAATAGAGATAGATATTAGTGATGTTATCTAGTATGAAATTACTACGAAGCCTATATGGTCAACTAACAGCGGGAGGAAAAGCGGAACAAATGCCAGGAGATGATCATGAATTTCAAGATGGGTGCCACCAACTGGTGGGGTGTATACATTGATATCCATGTATACATGGTGAGCAGTGGTAGGGTATTACAGTACTATAGGCTATAGTCGGTATAATGCATTTTTAAACCAATCATGCCGGAGTCCATAACCTTAGACTGTATTGGGCTGTAGTTTGTGGGGTAACTAGTGGGTGTATACTTATTGCAAAATGGAGGAGATGGGGCCATAAAAGGCGACTAGAGGCATTTAGAAAAACGAGGGTCACTTTTTATCACATGGCGCGTATTACAGGAGTCAACTAACGTGGGTGGCCTGTGAAAAGAGGTAATCCCCAAGAGTCTATTCTGTAGCACCGAATTATTAGCTTAAGCTTTCGTTTGAAATTTCCCGCTTCTTATTTCGCTTCGATTTTTTAATGAGTGAACTCCAATCTAACCCATATAATTAGACAGGCGCGATAATTGCTAAGGCGGATCTCACGCAAAACCAAACTGGAAGTTGATTTTGGGTAGATAAGTAAATAATTCTATATGTTTAGCTTGTGAGTCGGGCTCCAACAACATTTTTCGTCTATTTTTGGTTATTTTTAATTGGCGTGTTCGAACTAGGAACGTGCAAGTAATTGCCGCGCGTTCACCCTGGGAAGGGTTACCACAGCACGTATATAATGAAATATGTGCTATGGGGAGCCTTGTAAAGTAGCCGAACAAAACCACTATTTATTCAGCGAAACTTGTAATGTAAGTCGTATTGTGATGCGTATAGCATCTGTAGTAGATAATTATTATGAAAGCTGACGGCATTCGAGAATTCATCCTATTTATTTACTTCTAAAATCACTTTCTCAAAACGCACGGATTATCCAGGGGCGCGTCCCTGTAGTAGTTATTGAGTAGCACGCTCCGATGTACCCAGCATCGCCATAATGTATTGTACTGGCATGTTGACACGGCCATCTTTTTAGTCTCACAAATTTAAGAATCAATAATTGTTAAAAACTCAAGGAACACAAAAGCTGCAATATAGACCAACTTATGCACATAGCTAGTTTGTAGGCATTGTAACATTGTGATACGCCTCAAAAAGTAACCTCAGGATGAGAGTAAAGGAAAAGTTGAGCAAATCTCGAGGGAGTAGTTGGTTAGAGTAAGGGACTGTCGCGTAGGGACATAATCGTCAAATTTTATGTGGTCCATTATTCAATATGACAACACTTTATTACTACGTGCCCCAGTGTATGGCCATGTGGGCATTAAATTCTTCATAAGAGGCGCGGAAAAGGAAAATAAAAATTCTAAACACTTTCATTTTTGGTCTTTATGGGAACCGCAACAGTCTGTCAGAAATATGACAGATGGATTTAATGACCAATATTTTAGCAATATTTATTTATTTATTTATCACGTGGATAATTTACTAGTATGACCACATAATTTATTATATTATTTATGATAATTTATTTTATTTAGCATTTCTCCTCACCAGGCAATAGCATTTAACTGCGTGCAATATAATATCATATGAGCGCGCAGCGCCATGTAGATTTATACTATCGCAATCTATAACTCACGCAAAGATTATGACGTCATCGGTTCTTATTGCCATTTACTCCGCGGGTGTTCAGTAACTACAAACTGGAAAATTCTGTCTCTTTGCCTGATTGCGTATAATCTACGTATAATATGCGTAAACGTTACGATGAAGTGGTATCTAATATAATTGCGATTATAAAAAGAACCATATACGCGGCCAAACAGCGCATACATAATGAATACGAAAATCGAAAAATCGCCTCGTACGAATAAACATGTAAACACATTCCGAGAAACCCCACAGCGAGGAGGTCGATGCACTCAGTATGCGCTCACACAATGCTGTAATGTCTCATCTAACATATATTCCCGACGGATTCAAGGTTATCATTCATTTCGTCGATGGATCTTAATAATCCCGCTCGCCCCATGGGACCTCGGCGGATACGCGCCAACTCGCGATATCAAATTATCGATTCTTTTTTTTATATAAATCCGAGGCCGGAAAGGAGGAAGTAGATATATGCGATCATTGCTTACGTCGTTAGCTCGATGTCGATGTCGTGTGTGTTGTGTGTTCGACGTCGCGTGCGAGGCGTGCGGCTGCGTGTGCGTTGCGTGCGTCGCGTGCTGGGTGCGTGGTGCGTGTTTGTGTGTGGTTGTGTGGATGAGCAGGCCTATAGTGCGGCTTCTTCTCGTATGGTTTACGTCCAGAATTACCTCAATGATACACATATATATGTATGGATATATTATATATTATATATATATGTATTATTATATATATATCAGGAGGTAGATAAAGGATCCTTTATCCTTACTCCTGATATATATATTATAGTATTACGAAGAGAGGGTCACGAAGATTTTGAGAGGAGGGAGAGAGGAGAGAGGGGGGGGAAGAAATAGATAGTAGATAGATAGCATAGATTAGGTAGTTAGTAGATAGTAGAAGATAGTAGATGGATAATAGATAGATAGATTGGATAGCTAGATAGTTGATAGATCATAGATACGATATAGGAGATAGGTACGACTTACAGAAGGATAGTAGATAGATATGATTTAGATGAACTAAATGTATGGATAGCTAGATATATAGATAGTAGATAGTAAGATAGATATAAGAGTGTAGTAGATTAAGTGATAGATAGATAGTAGATAATATGATAGATGAGATATAGATAGTAGATAGATAGATAGATTAGATTAGATAGATGAGTAGATAGATGAGATAGATAGCTATAGATAGACTTGATAGATGATAGATAGTATAGAGATACGTGATATAGATGATTAGATAGATAGGATAGATAGATAGATAATTGATAGATAAATAGATAGATGTAGATAGATGATAACGATAGATAGATAGATTGATAGAATAGATAGATAGATAGAATTAGTAGATCAGATAGAAATCGCATAGATAGTATGATTAGCTCATGACTCGATCGCATTAGTATATGATAGATGATAGATAGATCGGCTTATTTAAAAGATAATAATACGACTGGTGTAGCTAGATGACTAGTACGATAGATAGATAATGATGAGATGATAGATAGTACTTAGATAGTAGATAGATTAATGATGATAGAATTAGTAAGATATAGAGATCGTGATGTAGATCAGATCGGAGATAGGATACGATAGATGATTAGATAATGTAAATTTATACGGTGCGAGATAGATGTAGTAGTACTCGTATATAATAAGAGCTTAGTAAAAGTAGCGGATGTGTAGATAGTTATTATTCCTGGATAGAGAGGAGGATAGATGATAGATAGATAGATAGTAGTAAGATAGAATAGATATAGATAGATAAGTATAGAGAATAGAATTAGTTAATTAGCGTTGAGATAAGATGATAGATGACAAATCATGTATAGATAGTGATGAGCTAGATCAGAGTTGTTGATGTTATGATGGTATAGATGTAGATAGTAGATAGATAGATAGATATACGACTAGATATATGATAGTATGTAGATAGATAGATAGATAGATAGATGTTAGCTGTAATAGTGTACGAATGACAGTGAAGTATCGCAAGCCGGGGAACACATGTATAGAAGGCAAACAAGGCAGAGAGTGAGCCTCGCATACTCTGACCTTTCGCTATCGTACAGTGCCATACCTTATATATCAGATTGTGCATAGTTTTCGGTTCTATGAATAGAGCGAGCGGAAAAAAAACGGAGGGCAGAGAAGCGGAAGTACTGAGGGGCGTTGATCGCAGAAAGAGTGTACGAGAGATGACGCAGAAGAATTGAGGAAAGGTAAGAGGCGAGGGTGAGAATAGGACAGGTCAGGAGAGGGGGAGAGAATAGGAAGGACAGGTTCAGAGAGGACGTGGAGAGAGTTATGAGTAAGGATTAGCAGAGACAAGGTCAGAGAAAGGATCGCGAGAGAGACAGAGAAGGGCAGGGAATGAGCGACGATTGAGCAAGGCGAGCTGAGCAGGAGAAGAGAGGCTGGAAGATGAGAGAGAGAGGAGGGGAGAGAATCGCGCGCGAGGGTACGTGTGTGTGTATGTGTGACGTGCAGTTGCGTGATCTGTGCGGTGCGTTGGTGTGTGTGTGTGCAATGTGTTGTGTATGTGTGTGCTGTGTTGGTGAGTGTGTGTGTGGCTGCGTGAGTTGGGTGTGTGCTGTTTGTGTGTGTGTGTGTGTGTGTGTCTCTGTTGTGTGGTGTGTGTGTGCTGTGTGTGTTGTGGGTGTGTGTGGTGTGTGTGTGTGGTCGCCATGCTGGTGTGGGGTGTGGCTAGAAAGCCATCTTGTTTCGTGGTGTGTGGGGGTAGGTGTGTGGTGCTAGGGTATGATGTGTATTATGCTTATTACACATTTGGTGTTCGGGCAGATGGTGTGTTCGTTTCATTGTTTCAACGTTTAATGTCGGTGGATAGCGTCGTGTGGGAGCTGTTGTGAATACGTAGTAGGCTGATGTGTTGTGTGTGTGGTTAACCGATGTGCATGTGCTTATGATGTTATTAGTTGTAAATGATGTGTGATGAGTAGGTGTAGGTCTGGTGTTTGTGTGTGTATGGGTAATTGATCCGGTTAATGCTAAAGCGTGTGTGTGTGGTGTGTGTGTGTGATCGCTGTGTGTGTGTGGCGTGGCCTGTGCGTGACCATAGGATCATTTAGGGTTTTTGTGTGTAGCGAACGCTCAGTGTGGACTTGCGAAATAAAATGTCATGATACACTAGCGCTAAAGATCATATTAAGCTATATATTGTGATAATATACAGAATAATATTATGTGTAGTGAATGTGAGGACAGAGATGTTCCATTAGAGGGACGGCGCGCATTTTTGTATTTACTCCCAATGCCGGGTAAATTGCCTACTTGTGCGCGCGATTGTGGGAGGGGGCATCGTAGAGTGATGTTTAAATCATCGTGATTTATCTCAAAGAGGATACCAAACGCAAAAGAATAATATATGAATGAGCGATCTAGTGACATAAGTCAGGGAATAGTGGCGCATTGCAGTGGAACTAGTAGATCTATAGCAAAATGCTCTGTAGAATTGCGAGACTACCATGAACCAACCAATCAGGTGAATGCTGCTTGGTCTTGATACTCGACCTGAGATGCTTATGTCATTTTTACGTTATAAATTACGAAGGAGTCTCTGGGCGCAAAGTTTGCGAGCTGAGCTTTAGAGCCATGAATCTGTAGTTATTTAGCAAATTCGTGAATAAAGATGGTGTGATTGTGTACGTAGTTATTTTGCTTTCATCAGTTAGTGCAGGGTTCACCTCTGATAGACGAGCGAGCTCAATTTTCTAAGACAGTAGAAATCGTTGTCGCCATATCATTTAGTTATGTTTTATCAGCATGTACTCGCTAATATGCTATAATTGTTAGGGCCGTGGCCAGACGATCAACGGCAAGATTCTATGGCAGAAGAGATGCTGCACCGCCAGTCGTGTCACCAGCGCAGTACACACTGCTCCACGACCTCGTGAGGAAACTTTCGGTTCTACATATTTACGCACACCAGCCACCCGCCTCACCACCCCCACCAACACTACACGTGATCGCACACCGCATACAACACCTCATACACATCAACACCACAGCAACAAAACCACAACCGCACCAACAGCCCATCACAGAACCACACCAAACACACAGCCACCACACACGCCTCACACAACACATCAACGCACACGCAACGCACGCGCCACTACCAACACCACACCACCACTATCCGGCGCGCACAACAACAGGACAACACATCACACACACCACAACCACACATACAACAACTGCACTATCAATACCTACATACATAATAATATACTATGTACATCATACTCATACTCTAATCTAGCAGAGAGAGAAAGAGCGCGAATCTTTCTTCATATCCTTAACTGCGATTCTCTACTTTGCTATAATCTCAAGTCTTTAATGAAAAAGCTGACATTTGGCAATGATCTCTTAGCAATCAGAAGGTGGACCAGGAGAGTGGAGGTACGTCAACGTAACGGCTCGAATCATACACATTCGAGTTATTAAATTCATTCATCGAAAGCCATAATTATCACGACAAAGCAGTCAGTTTCGACTCACACGAAATTGTGATCATAAAAACTACTCGCAAGGGAACTGATGCCAGGCATATAAATAAGGCTATCTTAAACAACGCACGAATTCATTGACTAGCTATGAATTTCGCGAGAAAAGCACGAGGGAGAATAAACAAGAAATATTGGCTTATTTATAGAACATTTACGGATTAAGAGAGGATGCGACACGTCAGAAAAGAATAAGAAGAGAGGGGAAAGATTCCTATCTGGTGCTATAATAAAGCGGTAATAAATTGAGGCTGATCTACTATATACTAATCAGAATATATAAATAACTGGTATTGGGTGGGGTTATGAGCCACCCGCTAGATGACGAGATTTATGACTCGGCACTCCTAAGACTTTCGCTACTCATAGTTGAATTTTATGGGTAACGTAATCTAAGTTTATTGATTCATGCTTTTTATTGTAACCTCTATACCGTGCTATTGCGGTTAATGTATAGTTGAATTTAAACGTGACCTTACACTAACTGGCATATTGTTAATGCTCCTGAACTGCGTACTAGCCTTCGAACGCACGTAAGCTATTAATATATTATAAATAGCTTCTGTACTACGGCCTCCCGTTTAGTTACATCAGCGCAGGTTCGCCAGCGTAATTAGTCTATACAACAACAACGAGTTGATCTTTACTTCGAGGTATAGCTCGAATAAGAGCAGGCACATGTATCAAGCCAGTAGCACAAGCTTTTGTTTGGACTCATATTGTAGAGAGGAGAGAAGATGGATCTCGGTTATCGATATTAACTCGTGACTCTCTGGTAGGAATAGTATCGCACATTGTCCGATTTTTACCGCTTCACGAAGTTACCGTTCGATTCCACTCGTCTTGCATGCTGCATTGTCAGCGGATGGCACCTATAATATCTCACTTTCCAACTTTTTCACGAGCGCAGTTAACGTGTTTGGTAGGGCTTCGCTTGCGTCCAGCGCGGGTCATCGCGTGACGATCGGCAACGGTCGCGCTGTCGCGGAGCGTCGCGGCGGTTTTCGTCAAGCGCCAGCAGCGGCAGCGCTGTCGGACGCAACGCATCCAGCCACGCACGCGGCGCGCAGACGAAATTACTTTGCGGAGAATCTAATGGCTTTAGAGAAGGCAGTAAGTGACGAGGTTATGGTCTCGTAGTTATCTCAATAGTTTGCGACGACCGGCAACATCGGGAATCGCTTTACAGATGACGGCATTGGTCAGGACATTTCGATGCTCGTGCGCCTGTATGGAGTTGCGGCTTGTCGCCTGCTCGTCCCCGTTCTGGTCACTAAATGGGGCTGTCAGCGAGAAATCGCTACCTACCCTGGGACGCTTAGCCGACGGCTCGACGCGTAAGCCTACAAAAAAAAGTGACCCGCCGCAGCAACTCTGTTTCGCTTCTTTGTTACTTTATAGATTAACAAAAAAGGTCCGCTCCGCCGTGCTTCCAACTGCATTCCAGCGAGGACTGATCCGTCGATCATATTTTACGCGCTGGCCTGGTCTCTCGCGGGCGCCACTTCTCGCTCAGTCTAGACCGAAGGCCTCATCTGCGCATTTACTTCATCAAGTTCGTTTACGCGTCGGACTAGCATTACTCGTAAGCAATAATCCACTAAGGCATCTCCGTCATTGATCGGCAACAATTTTGCTCTCGGCGGAGCCGCCTAGTTCTGCTTCTAACACTTGGCTGCGATTTTAAAGTGGCTTCGGGACCACTTCTGGAACCACGAAACTGTCCTCCCGCATACCACTCTTGGATTCTATTCTTCTGTGAAAGCTTACGCAACAGAGTATTCTGCATTAGTACATCTAAATTTGTGTCTCTGTCTGCTCATTGTAGATAGATTCTCCAGCTGTTAACGAACTCTCGAGACACTCACCGCGTGTTATCATTTTTACGGAAGTTATGTTTAGTCGGGACAGCTCTCTGCAGTAGCAGTCGCTATCCGTGAATAGGATATGAAATTGGGTGCGTTAGATCGTCTGCGGAATCGTGTGAGACGAAGCACAGTACATCTCGAGCGGACCCTACCAATTTTTATTTTTATTCGTTAAAGCACATTGACGCATGTTTCAGACTGAAAAACTTGTAGTTCGTATCGGCTACTCGTTGACAGTTTGTACGTCAGTTTACTAGTGTCAGATATTTTAATTTCCGTAGATGTTAATAATATTGTTTACTATCGACATGCACCCTTGATAAGTAGCCTGGCGTTATGAGTTTTAATGCAATTAACAGAAGCGAGAAGAAATTTGCATACTTGAGTCTTCTCTTTCTAGACACACTATAAGATTCTTTATCGCATCAGATACTAGAATGAGTTCATTTAGAGTCTTTCGGCGGATCGACGGACAAGCTTAGCACGTGTGTCTCGTGAAGGTCTCTTACGTCGTTATTCTTTTGATTCGCGATGTATAATTTGTGATAATGATGTGTGATGTATATCAGTATACACCGGATACGTGTTAGTGACTCGTGAAATGGAATTGTGTGCTTTGATTGACGACTGTGCGCATGACATGTATGATTGAATTGATGCGACGATTCGATGAGTGCGAACGCGGACTTGCTATTAATGCATGTTCTCGTGGATGTCTTTCAACTGATGATTGGACCATGATGAGTTTACGTTATTGACTAAGATGACACTGATACTATTTCAGTAGTAGTTCGCATTACATTGAAGTGTATCGCTTCCCCGTTTTTCGTATATAATTATCGTGTTTTGTGCTTGCTCACTTGCTCCTTTCGGCTTGTTTTTCTAGTAATTTGCTGTTTCGTCATCGTAATTGATGCTGTTGTGCTCGTGTGCTGTCGCTCCCTAGATCACCAAATAGGGCTATTATAGACAGCTTGATGACGGAATTAAACTACTAATATTCTTCCTACGCAAGTTTACGTATAATGGTTGTTATACCTAATTGTATTTGGGACAGAGTCGATCATAAACAGTGAATGTCATATGGTTTACATGGTCATTACAATGTGTCCAAATATATTGGTTCTGACTCTAGTGTTGGCTAAGGATGTTCGACTTCTGTTGGCGTGAGTATTATGAAATGCTTTGGTATTGGAGTGTTCGTCGTTTACTCGTTAGTCGTCGAGTTGGCGGTCTAACACAACATGGGCGGGATTGGTGGGTGGTAGGCGAGGAGCGATGGCCGTGTGGCTCCCTTCCGCCATCGTGGGGCGGCGGGTACGCTGGGCGGAGCGGCTCCGGTTGGCTGTCGAGGTTCTTTGAATAGTCAATATGTATTTTAACGAGGTGGATATGGATTTGGTGTGGTTGCTTTTGCAGCTTTCACAAGTGTTAGGTCTCAATAGTACGGTTAGTAGCAAGCAGCAGCTCTCCGCACCAGCTTTAGCTGGCGAGTTAGTTAGTATTCGTTTTATCAGTCGAGTAGCTGTTTCTTGTTTTCAGTCAAGCTCCCAGTTAGTCGTAGCTAAGTGATTTGAGTATATTGTCAGGGTAATTTATTATGCTCAGAAGGTTGATTTCTATGCGGTTAGGGGGGAAGGTTTATTGTTAGTTCAACTCAGCACGGCCATCTTCCGCCCGCAAAAGGGGCAGCAACATTAGCAGTAGTAGCAGTAGCGACAGTAGTAGTAAGACATTATGCGCCATCGGCGCATTGAAGGGGAGGAAGCGGGTTACGGGGTGAACTTGGTGGCTGTGTGCGCACGGCTCGGCCCAGCGTTCCATCATTGCCATCGCTGGAAGCGAACACCGATGATCTTATCCGCCCGCTACGGGCTACATCTATATATCAAACACTCACCCCCGTTAAACTATTGCTGACCGAGCTATTATAACTACTGCTGGCCGAGCTATCTAACTTCATCTGCTGCTTCATTCGTGCACTGCTGCCTGTTGCCTGACCCCAAGAGTCCGAGATACAATCACGGCGAATAATGTGAGCCCGAGGTTTCTATTTGCCCGATGAAGGCGTGTGCGGAAAGGGCTTCTTATAAATGATAGGGTTCCGCAATGTGAAACTCCGAGCGCGAGTATTAAATGCCAATCATTGGAATTCGTGTCAGTGGAAGCACGAGATCAAGCGGTCCGCCTCGCAGCGGTAGGCCTTCCATATCGTCGTCCCGTCCATCCTTCCCGCTGAAGGAAATGCTAATAAGCGCAATATACACAAAACCGCGTAATCAGGCGCGTGTTCCCAGTGAATAGACTTGGAAATTATATACCCACTCTCCGCTGTACGGGCGTACGTGCTTGCGCGCGTGCGTGCGTGTATGCGCGTGTGGGCGTGTTGCGCGCGTGCGTGCGTGTGTGCGCGTATGGGCGTGTTGCGCGCGATTTTGCGCGTGTGTGCGTATGCGTGCGTGCGCGCGTGTGCGGGTGCGTGCGTGTATGTATGCGTGCCGTAAGTGAAGGACCAGCCTTCTCTCTCTCTCTCTATCTCTCTCGGGAGAAGCTGCGGCTTTCTCGTCTGCGCATCTCGCTGCGTGGGTTTCCGCGCCGACAAACGTCCGCGTGTATTTCGCGCTGCCGCCGCTGCAACGCTGTGTTATCGCTGCCGCTGCAGACGAGAGTCAAATTGTAGAAAAGCACAAATGCACTTGGCTTCCGCTGGGGATCCCTTAGCCGCAAGCTACAGCGGGTTTCCGGGAGGAGATAGAGGGGGGTGCTACATTAATGACCGCGTACGTCTGTCTGTGTGCACGTGGGGGGGGGCGCCGTTGAAGGGAATGGCGTATCCTTCTACGATTTCGTAAATCGGTATTGGGTAGATATGGCCGGCATCCTGTCGAAATTGCGCAGTTACTCAGTTAGAACGAATAGTGTGCTGCGCTATGTAACTCTAGTGTATCTGCGTTATCTAATAACACGACAGCTCCGACACACTAGCCTGCAAATTAAAATTCTACATACGCCCCGTTTCCACGCGATCCAGCGTAAGCGATAGCGATAAGCGCGGTATACGCTACAGCATTTAGATAGGCGCGAGTCAGATACGCGCTGGAGAAGATATCGCACATTGTCCGATTTTTACCGCTTCACGAGTTCGATTCCACTCGTCTGCATGCTTCAGTCAGCGACCATGCATCGGTAACGCGGTAGCTTCGCTTGCGTCCAGCGCGGAGTCACTCGCGTGCGAATCGCACACGAGTCGCCTGCTCGCGACGTCGCGGCGATCGTCAACGCCAGCAGCGGCAAGCGTGTCGGACACGATCCACCACGAGCCGGCGCGCAGACGAAATTACCTTTGCGGAGAAAATCTAATGACTTTAGAGAAGTAAAGTGAGTTAGCGAGACAAAGGACGGAACACGGAAATCAAAAATTGAGATGGTCAATTTGATCTCGTGCGTAAGTGCGCTTGTCGCCTGCTCGTCCCCCGTTCGTGATCACTAAATGGGGCTGTCAGCGAGAAATCGCTAACGGATATAGGGCGAGAGAGAAAAAAGTGCGCGCGCCTGCGCTGCCGCTCGGGCCGCGCCAACCATTCCCGAACTATGATCGTGTTTTTGCGGGCTGTCTCCGCAGCGTCCGGCTGACAGAGGTCGCTGGCGTTCGACTACATTACGAGCAATAATCCAGGCATTAGTCGCGCACATGTTCTGGCGACCGTGTCGCCTCGGTGCGAGTAAAGATGCTCGGGGAAACACGACTGTCACGACCGCCTCTTGACTTCTCGTGAAAGCTGAAGCGAATATAATGGTTTTACGATCGGTTAAAAACACCCGCGCATCGCCGATGACATTTTACCGGAAGTAGAGTCGGGACAGCTCGACAGCTCGCATCGCTATCCAGTAATAGCATTGATGGGAGCTGTCGTGGGAGACGTGCCGAGCACGTCATCGCGGCGGCCATTTTTTATCGGCTCAGACATAACGCATTTAGCCAAACCTAATCATTTTCCGACCACGTTGACATTTCGCTTCAAGTCGGATATAATTCCGATATGTTATATAATATGGCATGTGGAACGAAATACAGTTATGAAGTAAATGATAAAGCAAGGAGAGAATTGCTCAGTTCTTTCGCCTAAAAATATTGTCAGATCTGAGCGCAGGTCTTTGCATTGCGACGCGTAACCGGCGAAGAGGTTCCACGTCGTAATTCTATGATTGGGTGTAACGTTGATGACCCTTATCTCCGTATACACCCGACGATACGTGTTAGTGCGTAATTGTGTGCGTGCCTGCCTGCCCGCGTGTATGTGTGCATGCTTGTGAACGCGCATATACGACTGTGCGTATTATCACTGTGCAGTAGTTATTGACTAGAAGACACAACAACTATTCAGTAGTAGTCGCATGAGGGTAGGGTGGTGGGAGCGGGGTTGACGATGGTGGTGCATGGTGGCGGTGACGGTAATGGTGGTGGTGGTGGTGGTGGCGGTGGCGGTGGTGGTGGTGCTCCTTTTGTATGTCCTTCCCGGCGTGGGATCGCGCATACGTCGTCGACACGCAGCCTGCAACCCCCGCCTTATAATTTCAGTCTCCACGGCCGGCCCACTAGCTCCGGCTCACCCACGCCGTCCCTGCCTACTGCTCCATCCGCTCGCCCATACTCGCTCCACAACGCGCTCGGCCCACCACTTCAGTCTCACGCCGCCCATACGCTTCTACACGCCCGCCCGCCTAGTCTCACCAGGCCCTACGCTCACTACGCTCGCCGCCTAGTCTCACCGCATACGCTCACACGCCCGCTGCCTAGTCTCACCCGCCATGTACCGCTACACCCGCTCCGCCTAGTACTCACGCCTTCATCCATTCGCGCGTCTCACACGCCGCTGGCTTCTTTTGCCGCCGCTAGTGTCACCCGCCCATTTACGCCTCACCGCAGCGCCTGCCTAGTCTCCCCGCCATACGTCACACGCCCGCCCACGGCCCTACTCTCACCGGCCCATATGCTCACAGCGCGCCCGACCAATAGTCTCACCCGCCATACGCTCCTCACACGCCCGCCCCGCCCATACTCTCAGCGGCCATACTGCTCACACGCCCGCCGCGCTTAGTTCTTCTACCCGCCCATAACGCTCGACACGCCGCGCCCGCCCTAGTCTCACCCGCCCATACGTCACACGCCGCCCCGCCCTAGTCTCAGCCCGCCCATTACGCTCACACGCGCCGCCCGCCATACTCTAACCGGCCCATTACGCGCTCACAACGCCCGCCTGCCTACTCCGTCACCGCAGCCCATACTGCCTCACACGCCCGCGCGCCATAAGTTCTCACCCGCCATACCGCCTCGACACGCACCGCGGGCCGCACCTACTCTCACGGCCCATACTGATCAAACGCCGCGCCCTATTCTTCACCCGCCCATTAACGCTCACACGCGCGCCCGCCCTACTCTCACCGGCCATTACCGCCTCACACGCGCCGCCCGCCCTAGTCTCACCGGCCATACGCTCACACGCCGCGCCGCGCCCTGACTCTCACCGGCCATACTGCTTCACACGCCGCCGTCCTAGCTATCACCCGTCCCATAGCGTCACACGCCCGCCCGCCTACTCTCACCGGGCCATACTGCTCACACGCCCGCCCGCCCTATGTCTCACCCGCCATACCGCCTCACTACGCCCGCCGGCCTGTGCTCACCGCCACATACGCTCACACGCCGCCGCCCTAAGTTCTCACCCGCCCATCACGCTCACCGCCCGCCCGCGCCTCTACTCTCACCGGCCCATACGCTCACACGCCCGCCTGCCCATTAGTACTACACGGCCACATCACCGATCACAGCGGCCGCCCTAGTCTCACCGGCCCATTACGTTCACACGCCGCCTGCCTGTCTACCCGGCCATACGCTCACACGCCGCTGCCCTTCAAGTGCTCACCGCCATACGCTCACACGCCGCCCGCCCTGTCTCACCAGCCCTATACGCCTCACACGCCCCGCTTACTCTCACCGCCATACGCTCACACGCCCGCCCGCCTAGTCTCACGCCCATAACCGCTCACACGCCCGCCGCCTGCCCTAGTCTACGGCCCATACGCTCACACGCCGGCCTGCCCTTAGGTTCTCACCGGCCATACCTGCTCACACGGCCGCCCGCCTAGCTCTCACCGGCCCATACGCGCTCAACACGGCCGCCTGACTAATAGATACTCACCGGCCCATAATCTGCGTCACACAGCCCGCGCGCCCTTAGTCTCACCCGCCCATACGCTCACACGCCGCCCTGCACGCTACGCTATTCTCCATCTCGGATGCTAAACTAGCTATCGTATTGCTATCGCTTAGTAATGATTGTCCGTATAACGTTCCTCGCGTATATATTTGCTACCGCGGAAATAGTCTTGCTTCGATCATTCTTTACGGGCGTTCTTGCTGTGATCAAGTACCCATACATATTCCCGTAGTTTACCGCACCTCCCCCGCAGGTCTGTGCTGTGCATGCACGTTCCTACATAGCGTGTTTAACCCGCACCTCCCCCGCCCCGTCTGGCTGTGATGCACGATTCCCTACAGTAGCCGTGTTTACCGCACACTCCCCGCCCGTCTGTCTGTGATGCGCACGGATTTCGCCTAATGAGCCAGTGTTTAACCCGCCACCTCGCCCGCCCGTCCTTGTGCTGTGATTGCAAGTATCCCTACAATAGCACGTGTTTAACCCGCACTCCCCCGCACGTTCTTGTGCTGTGATCAAAGTCCTATAGCCCCTGTTGTTTAACCCGGCACTTCCCCCCGCCCGTACATGTGCTGTGATTGCACGTACCCTACATTAGTCCGTGTTAACCCGCACCTTCCCCCCCGTATGGTAGCTGTGATGACACACGGACCTACATAGCCCGTGTTTAACCGCACCTCCCGGCCCGTAAGTGTGCTGTGAAATGCACCCCGACCCTACATAGCCGTGTTTAACCGAACCTCCCGCCCGTCTGTACTGTGATGCACGTTCCTACATAGCCGTGTTTACTCCGTTACCTCCCCGCCGTCTGTACTGTGATGCACGTACCCTACATTATGCCCGCTGTTTAACCGCACCTCCCCGCCCGTCTGTACTGGTTGCATGACACGTTCCCTACATAGCGGTGTTTAACCGCACCTCCCTCCGCCGTCTGTGCTGATGATGCACACGTACCCTACGATAGCGTGGTTTAACCCGCAGCCTCGCCGCTCTGCTACTGTGATGCACGTTTCACCTACATAGCTCGTGTTTAACGCACTCCTCCCCGCCGTCTGTGCTTGTGATGCACGTACCCTACATGCCCGTGCTTTACCCGCACCTCCCGCCGTTCTGTCTGGATGCACGTTCTCCAGCCTGCCCGGTTCAGTCGAAGAATAATAACGGGGAAGAAATATTGCCAGTAACCGTCGACACCGTTTGCAGGCAATTCCGCCATTAATTTAGTAGCTGCGGGATTCGGTGAATTGTCGGCGGATGCTGGAGCCCCGGATGATTTTTTATATCCAGATTGTTCTGCACACAGTGCTGTCAGCTTGCCGGTTTAGTCGAAGTATAAAACGGCGACGAAAATTTTATTTGCAGTCAAGTCGACAATTTGAGCGCCATTTCGCCTATCCATCTAGCATAGCTGGGGATTCCGGATTCCGATCGCGGCCCCTGCGCGCACCCGCTCGCCTCTTTTTCCTTTAAAACAAAACCACCCAGGACCCTACTACCCTTCCTTACACTAGCCCGGTGTTCTAACGGCACTCCCCCCGCCCGTCTGTGCTGTGATACACGTTCCCCTACATAGCTGTGTTTAACCGCACCTTCTCCCCCGCCCGTCTGCTACTGTTGGATTGCACGCTATACCTACATAGCCCGGTGTTTAACCCGCAGCCTCCCCCGCCGTCTGTACTGTTGATGCAAGTACCTACACTAAGCCACGTGATTTAACCCGCCACCTCCCCGCCGTCTGTTTGCTGTGAATGCACTAGTTTCCACTACATAACCCCGTGTTACACGCACCTCCCCCGCCGTTCTGTACGTGTGATGCGCGTTCCCTACCATAGCCCGTGTTTAAATCCGCACCTCCCCGCCGCTCTGTTGCTGTGTATGCAACTCGTACCCCTACATAAGTCCCGTGTTTAACCCGCACCTCCCCAGGCCGCCGACGGTCTGGTGGCTGTGATGATACGACCCATACATAGCCGTGTTTAACCCGGCACTCCCCCGCCGTCTGTACTGATGATTGCAGCGGGCCCTACATAGCCCGTCGTTTAACCCGCACCTCCCCGCCCGTCTGCTTACTGTGATGCAGCGTACACCTACAGTAGCACTGTGTTCAATCCGCACCCTGCCGCCCGTCCCGTCTAGCTACTGTAATGCACCGGACCCTGACATAGCCTTGTTCCAATGCGAGTTCGAGATTCGGTTTTATTAAGAAGCGGTCAACCCTGTTACCGCTGCCAGATTAATACGAAAATATAAACAATGACCCATCTCCTCCTGTTCAGGCCATGCCTCACTGTATGAGAGCTCATATCAATATACCTGCCTCTTCCCCATTCCAGTCTTTTCTACGTCCTTTTCAATCGTACCTCTCCCGTGAGCGAAATATCGAGATGGTGTCGCATACCGTAATGCGATATGAACGCTGTTAATTGCATCTCAGCACTCATGCGGTGTGGCAGACCGTCTATATACGCACGCGCTCACGGCTCCGCCTTCACGCGACGTTTACACGCGTCTGCTGCTACTATATACTGCGTGCGCGGGAGGCAGGCGCGTGTCACGTGATGCTTGAGTCATCATGGTGGACGCGTTGACGCCGACAGATTCATCATCGCCATCATCATCGCCATCATCATCGCGCATTCATCAGTCGCCATCATCATCCGCCATCATCATCGCCATCATCATCGCCATCATTCATCGCCATCAGCATCGCATAGATTACGAAAGACGCGAACGAGCGCGAAATGTTGATGCAGAGATATATTAGACAGGAGTATTTCGCGGTCCGTGAATGTATTACGAGTATTTGCATGCGTCGTGCCGGTGCGCGTGCGGGTGTGCGTTCGCGGACGTGTATATGCGTGTTCTCCCGCACATTGGGCGCAGTGTTCGTTGCGCGACATGATGTGGTTCGTGCGCAAGCTGTGCTTGTATCGTGCGCGTGTGCGCTTGTTCGAGCGCGCAGTGTGACGCTACCGACTCATCCGTGTTTAGCGCGCAAGTCGTGCTTGCTCTGTGCGCGCGTGTGCGTGAATCTCGTCGCGCGCGTGTGCGGGTGTTTGTAGCAGCGGCACGTGCCTGTTGCTCCAGTTCTATTCGTGCGCGGTGTGCGATGTTGTGCTTCGCGCGGTGTGCGTGTGTGGGCGCAGCGTGACCGTTTCTTACGCGGGGAGCTGCTATTCCCTCAAGGTATTGTCCCGCATGCCTGCACTATTCAGTGGAAAATTCAATTTGGATAATTTTCACGTAGGCTTCAACAGATTGTTGTCGATATTAATCTTGGGTCAACTTAAGTGCACTTTATTTTGCTTGATCGATATAATTCAAATACTACGGCCTAATCGGTCCGCCGCATTACTTGTTCTGCTGGCCAGGACCGAACTAGCGCGCCAATATAGATTACCAACACTGGAACCGACTACAGTGTGATCATTTTGTTTTCTATCACTATAATTGTCTCCACTTTGTGAACCTGGCGTAATTTCACGTGCTTTGTTGCCAAGTCAAGCGTTGTATTCAGAGCCACGTCGATATTGGTAATGTGTGCAATACAGAGTAAGCCTAAGTGGCGATTAGCTCTGCACACGCATGACTCGATCTGCACCAAGGACTAATTGAAGTCTGTGGTCGGGCTTACATGACGGTAATAACCTTGACATCTGTTGAATATCCTCTCGTAAGCCATTACTGTACTGTACCTGCTCCATTTACTCGTACTGCGCATTGTCCGTGCTG
This sequence comes from Priapulus caudatus, assembly GCF_000485595.1. NCBI lineage: Eukaryota > Metazoa > Priapulida > Priapulimorpha > Priapulimorphida > Priapulidae > Priapulus > Priapulus caudatus. The sequence goes on from NW_014577074.1 coordinate 86,707, forward strand.
TACTGGGTGCTCTGCATCGTTACTTGTGTGTAGCGTCCGGCATGTACTTGCCTCACCGTACATGTATCCCGTTATCGCAGTGCGCAGGTGTTATATCTGACTGCCTACCAGTTATCGAGTTAGCAGGTGTTTTATTACTCTGTTATACCTGCTGTACCTTGTACCGTCCATCAGTAGCCAGGGTGGTATCTGTACTGGTACCGGTGATCTCTAGTGAGTGCAGTGTATACTGGTACGCGCGCGTCCACCCAGTATCAGTAGCGGTGTTTATACCTGCATACCATGATATCCTGTACTCAGTATCGTCAGTGTCCGGTTCATACCGTGGCTACCACTGTATACAGTTATCAGTCTAGCAGTGTTATACCCTGTGAACCTGTACCGGTATATCAGTTAGCATGTGTTATATCCTGTACCTGTCACCCGTATCAGTATCAGTGTGAGTACATCTACCTGTTCTTTATCATGTAAGCGGACGCCCAGTGGTGGTACACTAGTACCCGTTACCAGTATCACATAAGTAGCGGGGTGTGTTTATGGGTGGGTGACCGGTGTACCTTTGTATGCCGAGTAGCGGGAGTGTGTATATA